>NW_026099573.1:25100120-25166931 GCF_025091365.1 Daktulosphaira vitifoliae
TAAATTCTAAAAAAAAAATTAAAACATTTAATATAATAAAAGTTATTTTACTTAATTTTAATTTAAATTAAAATAATTACATTTCTTAGTGTGCGTCGAAATATTTACTAATTTTATATGAGTATACAGAGTGATACATTTATAATGAACGACTTAACTAGTTAAAAAATAAAAATAATACAACATTTTTTTTATTTATTCATATACATGTTTTTTAAATTTATCCCTTATAATTTTAAAGTCGTTAGGGATAAAAATTCAAAATACTTTATGAATTAAAAAAAAAACATGTACCTAAATTAACCATACAAATTTTCTTAATATAATTTTTATTTTTTTACTAATGAAGAGGTTTATGATAAATAAATCATTCTGTATAACCAGCTGGAAAATATTTTTTTTTCAATAGTTTCTATTGGTTAATAGCACGAGCACGAATATGATGCCTGTTAGTTATAAAAAAATAAATATATAAAACTAAAATCATTTGATAGGGAAAGTCGTCATCACCATGGCATAGACATCAGGTAGGGGCGGATTCTTCGTTATCGAATAGTGACTGTCCCGAGTTCTGTTTGCTGTCAAACGGTCTTAGCTTGTTGTTGCAGTTATTCGTTTTTGAATAAAAAAAAATTAACGCATTAAGTGCTATTTTTTACTGTTTTATTGTGTGTGTATTACAGATATAGCCTATTAACTATTTTTTTAAAGTTTCATTGGAACTTTCCAAAGTTAGACGACTAAAAAAGATGGATTATATGAAATTTACCTAGTGATTTCAATAAAATCTCAGATATATTTTTCAAGTAAGAATATTATTATTTCATTTTTCTATTAATAAATTTTTAATTTCTGAATCAGTATCGAGTATTTAAAATTTGAATTCCATAAAAATATTTGAAAATTTACCAAGTTTAATCAAAATAATATAAACAATAGATAATGAATTTTTCTAAAATTTAACTTTCTTATAAATGTAATTTTTTATAATATTAGTTTCAAAAAAATTTAACTTATCGTAAAAGTTTTTATCAAAGTAGTTTTTAAAACATTTTAAAGTAATTTTTTAGTAACATTGATTAGTAATATAAATACTTAACAATAGCTCTATACACATTTATCTTAAAAAATATGTTTTCTTTAAATACGACAAAATCCCATATAGTTTAAATGATTTCATCAAAAACACTATGCATATTTTTTTTATTGAAAATTTGAAATGCATATAATATTAAAAGTATTTTGTTTATCCATTTTTTATTATCTCAATTTATTAAAACAATCATAGTGAATATCATTTTTAAATGCTTAAAAGTACATATGTTTAACTGATATTTTTCTTATGAAACTTGGGTTGTTTTATTTATTGAACTTATTTAATTCGGTTATTAATTCAAATAATTTGCATTACTTTATGGAGTGTTTAGAATTAGTTTAGTACTTCTTTTCATCATAGTGACGACAATGACAAAATCAGATTTAATGACAAAACGCATTTTGTTATTAATGATGATAAACAGGCGCATCTATGGCAACGGGTTACTCCTGTGATGGCCCAAAAAACTAAGCAAACGACTAAATACCACGTAAGCTTTAACTCCTCATTTCAAAGAATCTACATACTAAAATAAAATAATTATTTAACATGTATGGTGACTAAAAAACTTCTACTAGTTTATCATAACTCAAAAACATAAATTGTAAAATTCTACTCAACTAAAATCCTAATGTTAAGACTACAAAAATTGATAACTTGAATATTTTTAAATTGTTATTGATAATTTTGCGTTTCCAAATTTGTTAACATTTTACTATAGAATTCCATAGTCATATAACAATACTGATCTGATCTCATTTTTAAATTTAACTTTGTTGTGTTAAATATAAATTTTTTTTACATTTATTAACTAGTTGAATACTTTCTAATGTAATAGCTGATACTAGAACCTGATACATATTTTCAATGGAGTACACTTGGACATTGTTATCAAATACAGATGATCAGGGACTGGGCAATGAAGCCACCATGCTAAATTGTAGTGCTTCGGAGTCTCATCCTGGTCAAATTTTAATACTGTCTAACGAGTCAAATACGCAAAACATAACAAATCAATCTATTAATGACTTAACAAATTCACTCGACAAAGATTATAGTATGAATAGATTGCAAAATATTGAGTCAAAAAAACATCATACTTTACATAGTAAGTTTTATTGTTGTCTTAATTTTGATTTTTACGTAACAAAATAAATCATATACAAATTGTAATTTACATAGATAGAAGTGATTTCGTCGGAGGCATTGACCACGAAGCTTTAGATTTTAGTAATTTGGCAGATGAGTTTATACAAAATAGTAACCATGAGACGAATCAGTAAGCTTTTTTGCTTTAAATTATTAATAACGTGAACACTTCAAAATTGCAAATAATAAATTGAATTTTTTAGATTTTTTCAGGATCCAATCAATCAAAATGAACAAGTTATGATTAGAATAAATTCACCTTACCAGCAGCAGTCACAAATTTTTTTAAAAAACTCGACAATGCCAACAATTGTTGAAATGCCATTCGATGGAAGTAACGTTTCGTCAAGTACAAGTTTACTTAACAAACTAACAAAAGAACATAAGTCCCATAGTTTTTCTTCTAACAGGTAAATTTGTATACATTTATGCATTTTCTAAACATAAAATCTGATAGTAAGTATTCTAAGACACAGTTTACCCGAAAGCCCGCCGGACTCGGAGCCTCCATATTCACCAGCTGATGGAGTCGGACAACCACCACGTAATTATTATTAATTCATTAGTTAAAAAAAACAATAATAATAGGATATAACATCTAATTATTCGTACTGGTTCAACTATTGGCATATTGATATTATATAACATATAAATAGTATAATTTGTACGACAAAAAGGTGGAAAATTTGTAGGGTTTGAATTTTTCATTTTAATTTATTTTTAATTTCAATAATTATGATGAGAAAAAAAGTTAATTTTTGTTTTTTGATTAATTAAAAA
Source organism: Daktulosphaira vitifoliae (assembly GCF_025091365.1). Lineage (NCBI taxonomy): Eukaryota > Metazoa > Arthropoda > Insecta > Hemiptera > Phylloxeridae > Daktulosphaira > Daktulosphaira vitifoliae. The sequence continues at coordinate 25,103,146 of NW_026099573.1, forward strand.
AAAATATTTTTTTAGTAAATTAAAATTTATTTAAAAATGTCATTTATGATTTCAGAAAAATTGAAATTTTTCAAAAATGACTAATAATTCTATAATTTGTACTAATTAATTTTTTACGTATAATCAAATGAATCAACTTGAGGTAGTTAAATATTTATTATCATTTAGGCTGTATAAATTTACAGAACTATTAAAATTTTTACTAGTATTGTTAAAAAATATAATATATTTATTGACTGATCTTTATCAAGTAATATTTTAATACTAAATATTTAATCTTTAATGATAAAATCTGACCCAAGTTTCATCATCATCTCAAGTTGGTCTATTTGAAAGTATTAAAAATATAAAATATTTTATTTTAACTTTATCTTTAGCTAATTCTTACAATAAAATAAAATTTTATTTTAAAGATCGAAAAACGTCAAATGTACAATGTTTGATGTCATCCAATAACAAAACTCAACTTTCTATCAACTCTGGATCAACTCCTGGACTTTATACAAAACAACAAACAGTTGTCAGTAAACTTCCTCATCCTTTGGCAGGACAGCCCCTCTTAATGAGTCATTCAAATCCTTCGTCACAAAACACTAATTTAGGTTTGATAAAGAAATAATTTTTATTCATGAATAAAAAAAAATTCACGATGATAATATTAATATTATGTTGTAATAAATAAGGTTTTGACCACATACCATCGAATATTAGAGATGTTGAAATTCCGGAAGCTGAATACGCAGAAATTATTATAAACGGAAACGATAAAAAACGGAAGCTTTGTACAGACATTGGGAGTTCTATTCGCGTGAAAAAAGAATCTGGTAAGCTCATATTTATTTATTTATTTGTAGTATTATTGATGATTTACACAACTTCTATAAGACTCAAGTTGTAAAAAGACCGCTACACATGTATCGCCTTCCGGTCAATCAGTCTGCAGTGAAGACAGCTATACATACCAAGATAGTTGCGAATCAGGTCTGTACGCTGATAATAGCTTTCAATGTATTCGGTTTCAACCGTTTCAAGAGTCTTCATGGAACACTTTATGTGATCATTCATTGAAAGAATTGTAAATTTAATTTTTACTTATTACATTTATTCGTTCTTAATATATTTATTACTAATTGAAATGTTTTTCTAGACCAATACCACATTACAGAGTAGATGCAGACAAAGGCTTTAATTTTTCTAATATTGATGATGCATTCGTATGTCAGAAAAAAAATCATTTCCAGGTGTGTTCAGAATTAATGTTAATTGATTAGTAAATATTAATTTAAATTTATATGTTTAGATAACTTGTCATACTCAATTACAAGGCGATGCTCAGTTTGTAAGAACTGCTGAAGGTATACACAAAGTAAACAGTTTTCAATTACATTTTTATGGTGTAAAAGTGGAATCACCCGGTCAAAGTATTAAAGTAGAACAGTCCCAAAGTGATAGAAGTAAAAAAGCATTTCATCCTGTTTTGTAAGCTTTTGACTATAATGATTATTTAACAATAATATAATTGAGATAGTGTATTTACATCATGCTAGGTTGGATTTGCGTGACGAGCAGGTATCCAAAATAACAGTGGGGAGATTGCACTTTAGCGAAACAACATGTAATAATATGCGGAAAAAGGGAAAACCCAATCCAGATCAACGATATTTTTATCTAGTTGTTGGCTTACACGCACACTGCATTGATGAACGTGACTATCCGATTGTTTCATACGCATCCGAAAGGATAATTGTCAGGGTAATCCAAGTAATTGAAATATTATAACAATTTTGTGTGTCATTTGTATCGTGACAATAAATTATAGAATTACGAAAACAAATATTTATTATTATTTTCTATTTTTATTTTATTCTGTAAGGCATCAAACCCAGGACAGTTTGAGAATGATGCGGAACTTTGTTGGCAACGTGGTTCCACACCCGAGTCTATTGTTCACACTGGCAAAGTAGGAATAAATACAGATAGACCTGATGAAGCTTTAGTAATTCATGGAAACGTAAAACTAACTGGTCATATAATTCAGCCTTCGGATATAAGAATCAAACAACATATACATACAGTAAAATTTTAATATCCATACAAAATTACATTAATTTATTGATCATATTATAAAGCTAATTTATTTTTTCTAAAAAAATTGAATTAATAAAAATATTTTTTTGTGAATAGTTTAAAAATATAGGCATTTTTATTTTACTTATTATTAGTAAATGTTATTTAATACTGTGTAGCAATTATTTATTTATTAGATTACATTTTATTTAATTTTATTTAGTGTGATACTAGTGAACAACTAAAAAATGTACAGAAGATAAATGTCGTGGAGTTCAGTTATAAACCAGAATTTTCATCAATGTTTGGGTTGTCTGTAAATAAAGACACAGGAATTATTGCTCAAGAAATCCAAGAAGTATTACCCGAAGCCGTGACAAATGCTGGTGGTATTGAGTTGTCCAATGGAGATGTATGCAATGACTTCCTAGTCGTCAATAAGGTATTTTCACGCGATATCATACGACATAAATAAATAAAATAGAAGAAAAAAAATTATTATTTTAGGATCGTATATTCATGGAAAATATCGGTGCCGTTAAAGAGCTGAGTAAAATTACAAGCCATCTAGAAGCTAGAATTTGTAAATTGGAGCAAAAAAACAAGTTAAGATTTTTACCAAAAACTAATTTTAGTCTAAATTCACCAAATATAAAAGGTGAATGTTCTATAACTATTAATTTTATTATATAGATTTTAATAAAAACAAATCTAATGTAATAATATACTATTTTTTGTAGTAAATAAATATTCCTCAAAACTGGATAATAATTTTGAAGGATTTAATAAAACATTAAGCTTGAATGAAATTAGTGCATTTTGTTCCGAAAATTGTATTAAATTCTCCATAATTATTTTGGTCATAATCATGACAAGTTGGTGAGAAAAAAAATGAAAATTCAGTATTAATTACAATGGATTTATAAGCATTTTTTTACAGTATTATATGCATGACAAGTTTATTTTTAACAGAACACTACAATAAGAATCAAATACTCAATAATGAAAATATATTGTAGGTTACTACTGATATATTTTTTTATCATTTTTTAAATTCTACTTAAATTATTTATAATATAGCTTAATTAAATCTCATGGAAAACATACCCAAAAAAACCGTCATTACGGAGAATTACAAAGAACTATTGATGTTCCCAAAGAAATTGACAATTTTTTAGATAAAAATAAGCGAACGAGTTGTCTCATACTAAAAAGTCCTGTAAACAGTTATCAAAATTGCGAGGTATTTATATATTTTTTTATTATTTCAATCAAATTATTGTAAATTTGTTTATTTGAGTAGATTTCCAAAATGAAGACATTAACGTACGAAACTGCATTAAAAAACTTAAATGAAAGGCGGATGATGGGAAATTCTTTAATTAATTTTATTATTACCATTGAGAGAATGTTAGGTATGAGCACTTAATATTTGATTTCTAATCTGTTTTATCAAATAATAAACATTTGTTTTAATACTTAAATACAAACATATAATAGACGTGGTTTATAAAGAAGTTATAATTACTGTATTCTTTAATAACGGCACTAACTACTCAATGGAAGTAGAGAACAGAACAGACACTTGTGGAATTAACAAAATTCAACATTGTGGCGATAAATCTAAGTTAATCTATAGTTTTCAATTGCCAGCGTTTAAAAGTTCAGGAGGATTTTTCATTCATATATCTTACAGGTTATAAAGTTATTTCATTTTATAATTACAAGAAGTTTCAATGAATTAAACAAATAAAATTTTTTTGTTAGTAATAACATGCCTTTTTTCATTTATTTAAAAATTTATTTATCCCTAAATAAAAAAAAAGATTACATGTATTGGTATATATTATATAATATGTGATATTGGTATGTAAAAATGTGTTAGAGAAAATTGAATTAAGTATCTAATTTTTTTTTTCTTTGCTTATAAATATTACTACTTCTAAAAACAAAAATTTTCTTTATTATCATCATTAACTATATTATTTTCACTTTGGTAAAATTAAAACTGTACAAACTTAATCTTATTTTCGTAGTAACAGCCTGTATTATAAATAACATTACACTCCTGATATATATATATATATATGAATCAATAATGTACTTAGCACTAAATCATGTAATTTTACTAGATTCCACATTTTTAAATTTAACCTAATACAAAGCGATTCAATAATATTTATTTTATGAAAAATCAACTTAACAGCATGTTTAATAAACTTTATATCATTAGAAATATAAGTTTATTGAGTTTGACAATTACCAATGAATTTGTTTGGTGACAAGATAGAAATCCTGCGCATAAAGTATTTGGTAATTCAACTTAAAATGTTCAGTTTAAATTTGATTGATCTAACTAGGTACTGATATTTCAATTGCTCAAAGCATTTATCCCCATATGGGAAAAACAATTTTGAATAACTCTACATTTTACTATATTTAAGATATTAACTTATTATTCATACATTTAATTTTAGAATAAACAATAGTAAACTGAACAGTTGTACCTCATCAATGATAGCAAGTTTGTCATGTACGTCAAACCCTCATTCCAGATTGATGACCATAAATGGCACTCATTGGACACCTTCTTCAAATACTCAATTGTGGCCATTAGATAAATTTTATACATTAAAAAGTTCTACAAAACTTGCAATTACTCTACGATATGAACACATAGACAGAGTACAAGTAATTTTAAATATAAATCATTAATTTTTACTTTAATATGAACAATTGTACTTATTTTTTAATTAAAAAAAAAAAAGTAGTATATATTCTTAATAATTGTTATATTATTTAATACAGGCTATTTGTGATTATTCAAATGGTACACAATCTATTGTTGAGTACAATATTTCTTTACACAAGAGTTGTGATGGAATGTAAGGAATTTTAATTTGGAGGTTGCATACAAAAATTTGACTCTTTTAGAGTAATCTTTTATGTTTAATAAAAAAAAAATGAAAGAATAATAGAATTTATTTTTATTTTATAATTAAAACGTACATATTATTCAAAATTCAACAATTTAATTGTTTAAAGTTTATTAACAATTATGTGTCGACATCCCGTACAATATTAAATGTTAAGTATCTTTATATTTTAAAGTTTAATGACTGAAATAGATGACCCTACTTTTTAACCATTTACACGAAATATTTTTAATGTTTATATATAGTCTAGAATAATATAATAAATTGGTTAATTATTTAACACTAAATTCTTTTCTAACACTTCTATAAACACAAAATTATATTCAGGCAGCTAAACTTTCATGTAAAAATTATAGTTCAAATAATATTCATGTTATAATATTATTTTAAAAGGCGAAACATTGTTTATAGTAGTATTATTAATTAAAATAATATAATAATTTTTGAGCAAGAAAAAAATCGTGCTTCATTAATTAGTATTATATTTTAAGTTATTATAAAATTGTGCTTATTGTAGAAAAAAAAATGAATACACTAGATTTTAATTCAATAGTTTTTGTTTATAAATAAAATGTTGTGTCTTAACGTTGTAAATTTTCTATTTATTTTAAAAAATGACTTCAAAACATAGATGTCCATTTATACTTTGTTGTCTAAATTAAAAATATTTTTAAGTTATAGTTTTATTTTTAGATATTAAAGAGGTGGGTAAAAGTGCTCATGCACTCAAATCTGTAAGTCAACTATGCTCACTGCCTTCCAAATTATATTAATTCGTTATCTTCAGATAAGTGTTTTTACTGATATTTGTTTTCCTAACACTATATATGTATAGGATGTCTTACTAGGCCATTGTTATATATACTCAAAGAATCTGTCCCTGGCGAAATTAAGTATTTCTTTGGATTTCAGGTTTTTGCTATCATATTTTTCTGGGATAGTTTTTCCAAAATTTTTAGACTTTAATGTGGTTTGAGTGACACATTCATTCATAATTTGATATAAATCGTCCTCTTCCGTTTCACACTTACTGCACAGTGCTGATTATGTTACCTTCATTATTTAAAGATTTTTAAGCAAATAAATGTATTCTGTGTTTATTTGATGTCTAGTCGAGTTGTTACGATCACTCAGAAGTAGACTGAGAGTCCTGATAAAAATTTTTGATTACCAAAGTACTACAAAGTAACTCCCCATTTATTTGTGTTATTCTCCACGTCAGTTTTTAGGTAGAACTTTGATGGATCACTCCACAAGTCTTAATATTGGATCTGGTCCAACATAAGTATTTTCTGCACCTTTCCTCACTAAGAGATCTGCTTTTAAGATACTAATATAAAAATATGGACTACAATTTACTTTGAAAATAGTTGTCCATTTATACTTTGTTTTCTTAATTAAAATTATGCATGAAGTATAGAATAAAATTATTTTAAATAAAAATTCTAGTAATATTATTTAGTATCTAATACATTATTTTCAATTATATTTTTTAGCTTTAGAAAAAAATAAAAATAAATTATGATGTGATCATGAAGGTGTGACAAAAAAGTTAAATCAAAATCAGCTTTGATCTAAATAACAAAATTTAATTATCTTATTATTGGCAGTTTTTAAATTAAATTTTTTATTTAAATTAATTACTTATAGAACTAGTAAATTTATTTGTATAATCAATTTTTTATATTAAAAATCAACATTATTACTATTTACGTGATAAAATAAAATAAAAATATACCATTGTTCTATTGTTATAAATATTATCAACTGATTTTTATTACTTTTCAGTTAACTTATCCACAAAACATTTTTCAGCTTATTATTTAACTTTAATCCTTGAAAATTTACCACCGATTTAAAATTATATTCATTGAGTTTGTTGTGTCTCTGATACTTCTGATGATTGTTCGGCATAATCAGAAGGTAAAATAACTTTAATTTTGTTCAGTCTTGCTATTACAACATCAATTTGATACTCTAGAGCTTCCATTTTAGTATCCAATAATTTTAATTGATAACTTATTCTAAAATACAATTTAAAAATTAGTCTTACAATAGATTTATTAAGAAAATATGTCATTACTTTTGAATTTCCCCTTCGTCATTGTTACTCTCATCTTCATTTTAATAATTTTCGTATATATAAAGATGAAATAAATATGACCATAAATACAAAACTCATTAACTATGTTTTATCCTTTTTTACCTGAATCAGTGTTAATTTCATAGAATGACTCAATTAAATTATTAAATTTATCACCATCGATTTTAGTATCGTCTTCGATATTGTTTTGTTTTAAAATATATTTTACTTCATTGTCAACATAGTTACAACTAATTCGAGCATAATTTTTGTATATAGTATTTATTTATTTTTCTTTGTAAATTACCGTTTTAAAAGTTTATAAATGTCTTGATAACTGTAGTAGTTCTTAGTTTCATTTTTTGAAGTCATAAATAATTTATCCCAAACATATGCTTTGTTTTGTATTGTTAATTCTCCAATATCCACGTCAAAATATGCATGAAAAACGATAGCTACTAACATTGTCTGAAAGATAAATCAATTAATGATAAATTGATTTTAATGATTGTTCTTTATTAAATAAAAAATAAATACATTTTATTGTATTCAAATAAGCTATTATTTAATTAAATCTCTTTTAAATAAAATGATGTGATGGTAACTTACCAGAAGAACAAAAATCACTACACATGTAAATATTATAAAGAAAACAGTAGTCAAAGTTTGATCGACGTGAGCGATAGAATGGTAGTCAAAATCTCTCACAAGTATTCTCATGACAGATATTAAAGAATCATTTATTGTTGAAAATTCTTCAACCTAATGAAAAAACTTGTTTAATATAAATAATATTTCAATATTACAAATACAGTATAATTTAAATATACTAAATGATCGACTACAGGCTCCTAAAATATCGGTTGGTCCGACTAACTTAGAAAGTAAATAAATTAAGTCCTATAAACTTATTAGTTAAAGATAACAAAAGAAGATTTAACATAACAAAAAATTTTAATACAATTAACAATCAATCTATAATTGGGCGTCCCCACTTACTAAAATACTAAATAATTAAAGTGACATAAAATAAATACAAAGTATAAATTTATAAATATGTTTCATTGTAATAATCTGACCTGAGCATAACTTCAGTACTGAGTATATGATCGCACAGACTAATAATTACTGAGGCATCAACTACCTTTCAAATGTTTGACGGAAACAAATATTGACATGAACCCAAAAATATGTTAAACCACACATCTGGTAAATCCACCGCGTTTATACATGAGTTACGATAGCCATAAATGTCGCAACACAACTTCTGGCGTCACCGAAACGTCTAATCAACTAAACCATACACTAGTCACAAGTCGACAACTACCACCGGTAGGCGAACGGCTTCTCCTCTTCTATATGTAAACAAGTATTTTTTGTTGGAAGTTTAATACAACCACACATAACAAAAAACCTCAACATACTCCCCCTTTGGAAGGGATAGCCCTTACAACTGATCAATGGACGTCAAAAGGTAGGTCTTAATGGTATAATGACAATGAGACTTAATTTTCTGACCGAAATGTCTTCACGGTCAGATATGACATTTATAAATTAAATAGATAAGCAAAACAAATTATTAAATCAACAAAAACAAATTCAAAACAAATCAAGGTAACATAAAGTATCACATCTACAATTACAGGACACAACTAAAATACAATAACGACATGAAATTATTATTTGAGTTCAATAACAGTAGAATAAGAAAAAAATTATTAAATTACAAAATATAACAAAAATCAAATATTAAATATATAAATATACCATTGCATGATTATAACGATTTATATAAATTTAAGGAATAAAAACAACTTAATAACTGGACTAAGAAAATAAAGCATATGTGCTTAGGGAATCATGACGTTAGCAATAGTACCAGCTTCACGATTGGGCAAATAACCGGTCCGTTAATAGTGTGCAATTGGGCTACACCCGCAACTTTAGCTTTGCCTAAAGTAAAACCTGTCACCCTATCTAACCTCCATACTAACAAACTTGTGTTATTTTCCTTTATCACAACCATATCTCCTATCGCAATGTTGGATTGTTCTCTTGTCCACTTTGCCCTTTATTATAAAGTATGTAGGTAGTCCTATACCATAATTTCCAAAAACTCTACTGAAAATTCTTGAGTAATTTCCACTGTTGTACTTGATTTCTAAGGACTCTGGCGTTGAAGAGTATAGGAAGGCTAGGATCAATTAGAAAATGAGCAGTTGTTAGATAGTCTAAATCTTGGGTCACGAGACATAGGGGTTAATAGTCGGGAATTCAGTACGGTTTGAACACGAGTAATTATAGATGTGAATTTTTCATACGTGAGTACATGATTATAGAGCACCCGCGTTATTCATGATTTCATGGATCGAACTGCCACCTCTCAAAGCCCACCTAAGTAGAACGCAGATGAGAGGTTGAATGCCCATAAGTGGATATCGACGCTTCAATTCGATCCCGTGCAATATTAGGTTGATTAATTGAACGTAGGACATTAGCGGCTCCAGTAAAATTTGTATCACAATCTGAATAAATGTCTGTGGGAATATTCTGTCTTCCCGCAAACCGATCTAAGGTAGTGAGAAATGCCTCCGTAGATAAGCTAGATACTAATTTTAAATGAGTGGCTTTGACAGCAAGGTAGACAAGTATTGCCACGTATTCTTTATAAATTCTGGGCTTTCATACAGACGTTTTTTGAAGGAGAAAGGGTTGGCGTTATCAATTCTTACTCGCTGGAACATACAACACTACTGAACGCCATAACTAGGCTGGTCAGAAATCAACGGCTGGGGATTAACGGAGGCTAAAAGATGTGTCCGTTTAGCTACTACACACGGCTGCCACTTGAAGCACGAGTACACGAACAGATATAATCCAAAAATGGCGCACAATAGGCTGACAATAAGTCGGGGTCCAGAATCACAAGTGACGTGGTGACAATGCTGACACAAAAGCATAGCCAAATGACAATCACGGGTGAGCAGAATTGAGTGTTTTTGATGTTCATGAAAGTCGGCATTTTGTAGACACCCTTCTACGCGTACTATCCCGTTGTTATCTATAAGCAATATTAAACGAGAGAATACANAAATAAAGCATATGTGCTTAGGGAATCATGACGTTTTATGAAACATGTCGCTTACTCCTTAACTCGTAAATAAGATTTGAATTTTTTCCGAGGTACATATCAAGTGATGGCAATGAGCGCGTCTCTCAATTCTAGGATAGATAGGAAAACCGAACAGACAGGTTCATAGTGTCTATACCTTAATCAGCGTCATATCCATGCAACAACTTGGAACCTTCTACAATAACTGGAAAACTGTTTGATTTAAGATCCTGAAGAGCCTTCACTCTGTGCAGCCACAACTATTGAAACTTGTCAAACTTCTGGCATTTCGGAGTTTGGGATGACTTTAAAATATTGAACCAGGTGTTAGTAGTTTCGCACAAAAATCCCAACTCGGGTGTAGCTGGTGGATAAGAGCCACACAATTTGTCATAAAAGCCTTGTAAAACACTTGAGCTAACGTCACTCACCGTTAGCTACCGTAGAGTTCTACCAGCCCCATACGTCTGATACAAATACTGTAGGACTGTTGTTTTTCTATTCTGTGAAACCATCTGGCCAACAAAAACATAGCAGGCAACTCCAATTTAAGAATGGTCAAAGTCTTTAAAGGTGCTACTTTCGTCTTGTCGTCCAATAGATGTATAGACATAGTACCATCTGTAGCTAGAAACCGCAAATATACTAATGCAGCATATCCTTTGTTGGACGAATCGCAAAACCCACACAACTGAAATTTTCTGCTAGTCTTAGTAACGATAAAACATGCTATGTGTAACACTAACATTCGTGGTAATTCATCAATAAACTTTGTCCATTTTGTTAGGCAAAGGATCATGCTGCGTGGTGGTAGATCGCCAGATTTATTGTACGAGACACTTATCAGTAAAAATTACTGGAGCTAGCAGACCGAGCAGGTCGAAAATTTGAGCTATGACTAGAAAGTACGCCACGCTTTGTGAAACTGCGAGAGTCTATCAACACATTATAGCCTAAATGGTCATTCACAACATTCTATACTAATACCAGCACTAGCTGGGATTAGTATAAATTAGTCATTCTATAACTAACAACAATTTCTCCGTAAAAATTACAATAATAAATTATTAAATATCAATTTCATACTATATTTAATTGCTATAATAAACTCATATATGACACTTATAAATCATAAAACTTGTAATCAGGGTATAAATAAGGTAATAAGAGTTCATTTAGCTTTTCAAATAATCTATCACTGTTAAATATCATCTATACTTGTCTCACCTATGCCATGTCTACGCTATACCACGACCCAACTGTACTATCGTTTCTAACAATGAAAGACGGACAGGGTCACTGTGTTACTGTGCTATAGCACAGTGCCCTAGTAATCATTGTATCTATGGCTGAAAAGCGGATAGTTAGCCATTTAAGTACTGATAAGGTGTCATAGTCACTATTTAATATATACTTTATGTTTACATATAATATTGTATGAAAAAATTCAAAGATATTTTTTCTTAATACTGCCAGAACTTTTTGGGAAAAAAACGCATCACGACAATTATTTTTTTTTATAAACATATTAGGTATTATCTTTCTTTATATTGGGTATACAATTTTTTTTAATCTGACCATTTACTGGAGATTCAAAATAACAACTTTTGCATAAAAAGTTAAATTTTTTAACTTAACTTTTAAAAATATTCCTGAAATACTCCAAGCTTCAAAAATGTTAAATCAAATCTTATATGTAAAAAAAATTAATTTTCCCAAAGACTTATCATCTATGTACAAATGGGTACCACAGTTTAAAAACATAAAATTTTTGTAATAAAATATTCGATACAAATATTATTTTTTCGACCTTATATTGGTATAACTTTTTGAATAATATATGGATTATTGCTTTTTTTTTTTGTAAGTGGTATATCCATCCCTTATATTCAACATAATTTTTTACTTTTAAATTTCGTATAAAAGGGAGACTACAATGATGGGGATCACAGATTTTCATAAATGTTATGTGAATGAAATTTACATAGAATACTTTGATTGTAATACATTATAAAAAAATAATAAAAAGTCATAAAGTTGTTTTACACAGAGAAATTCTTTTAATATCAGCCACTAAAGTTTTCTTAAAATAATGATTATATTAAGAAAATTAATCTTGATGTTCTTTAGTTTTATATACTTTTCGATTATCAATTAATTAATAATTTTGTGTTGTATCCTTTATTCCTTAAAAGGGTGCTATCTTTATTTTTTAATTGCCACATATTATTTCATTAGCTTATAATAAAAAGTACTCAACTAAGAAAATGACTGGTCGATAGAAATTTAAACCCATTATTTTGAAATGGATAACTATTTTAAAATATCGAATGAAGGTGAAGTGTCTAACGATACGTTATTATTGTTTAAAAACTCTCATCAAAGAGTTCTGTTTTAGCTCATTTTTTATATATTCAAATTGTGGTCACAAAATTAATATCTATTAGTTATAATCTATAACCAAAGCAATTAATACAGGTGTGGTCAAAAGCTAACACCCTCGTAAGATTAAATGTAAAATCATTTCACAAATAAATCTTCTCTATACGCAGTGAATAAAGTTAAAAAGTAAATCATAAAATGAAGACTACTCATTTCTAGAGTTATTACATACTGTCTTTGATATTTCGATTGCTAATTCTGTAAAGACCAATTTTTTAAAGAACGAAAATGAATCATTTATTTCTAAACCAGTCTCTAGCACCAGTCTCTAGCACCAGTCTCTATTAACTGTAGATTATAATAAAATTCCCGTTAGAACTACTAGATCAACTTGAGATATAAAAAATTTTTATTTTGAAGAATATGTACTAAGAACATTAAAAAAATTACGTTTATTCATTAAATTAAATTAATATAAATAAATTGTTCAATATAAAAAAAATTGTCTGAATAGTATTTAATGATTAATCATCAAGTATAGTATTTTCAAAAAGATAATGTATTTTAGCTTACGTTTTATTTCTAAAAAAAGATTTAAGTTTTTAAGATTAGTGAAAAATACATTTGCTACTTATAATAAACGTAAATATTAGCACAAATGCATAGAAAAAAATAATTAAAGTTAAAATGATTCTCATTAAAATATGAATGATCGATATTTTTTGATAATGATATTTTATATTTTTACATTATAAAATTTATAATCAGTTTATAAATAAAAAAAATAGAAGTTCATGTTGCTCTTAAAATAATTTAATAATTTCTTATAAAAATTAAACACTATCTACAGATTTGTGTAGAAGTGTTTTTTATAATAGTGATTTTAATTATTGTCAGGTATCATATATATTTGTTCCAACTATGCCATGTCCTCAGTGTACTGGGTTTTGTTAAATAATGACTTTCTCGTAAAAATGTACAGTTTAAATTTTTATAAATTATTGTAATGATCAACTTTATTGAAAAAAGAAACTATGTCTAAGAGTAGATTTTATAGGTACATTTCAAAAATGAAATGGGAACCTATTTTTTTTTTTCTGTATTACATGGAGGATTGTCTAAATAAAATGTTGACAAGTTAATTAATAATTATTTTGAATTATTACATTTTAAATATTTGCATTGGACGATTTTGAAAAAGTAAGGAACGAGGTAGTATTTATTTTTACCATAAGTATTCTTCTACGTTACGCACCCCAATCACCTATAACTACAAATTATAACAACTCAAAAATTAATAATACAATACTTATTATCGACCTGTAAGAATTTTTTTAGACCATTCTTCATTTAATAGTTAAAAAATAGTAGTAAGTTCCTATTTAACTAGCAACAGTTACTTTAAAATCTATCATTAAAAATAATTCTTCTTACAATAAACTTGATAGTTATAATGGTTTATAAAAAGAAATTAAATTTTAATATATAGGGGGTGTAGTATACTTAATTAACCATGCTGTATATAAAAAAATATGTTCAGTTCTCACCTGTGTTCCAAATGTACAATAACCTAATACGGCAAATGCACATACTACTACCATAATAATAACCATGTACTCAGCTACCACTTGAAAACACTAAATTGAATAAATATGAAGTTAAATGTGTTATATTTGTAAAAAAAATAATATCATTGAATTATTACCCTACTAATATTCAAGTAAATAATTGTCATTGACTTGGTTAAATCGATATACTTAACAATTTTAATTAATGTAGTAAAGAATAATAATGATACTGTCAGCTTTAATGTGTTATGTCTGTACACCAAACTTTCAAAGAAGGTATGGAATTTACCGGATAATATGAACTTTTCTAACTTTGACTGTGATTCGGTACTTATAATTAGTAAAATCATAAAAATACAATTCCAACCAAGCTACCAGGACATTATTAATAGAAATTTTAAATCATAAATTCAAATATTAATAAGTAACACGTACAAGCACTATGCAACCGTCAATCAAATTCCAAAATATTTTGAAGTATCTTAACTTGAAGTACTTCAGTTCTAAAATTTCTTCAATAGAATAATATAGAATAAATAAACACACGATAATTGAACATCCTAATGCAATTATGGAATCACTTATGTAATTATACCGTAACTGTACAGCTCTAATATTATGTGACGGAATAATACCACCTGACGCTGGAAACTCTAATACTAATCTATTAATAAAATAAAAATGATAAGCACAATAAGGTTTTTAAATTTTCATTTTATAGGATAAAAAAAATAAAATAAAATTATAACCACATAGTAACATGATTACTCTTACTTAACGACACATAATGTATGGATATTGCCATTAAATACGGCAAAGTCGACAAAAACTGCTCTTGTACCTCTATCGAGCCATGCATTGAACTCTAAACTATTTATTAAATCTTTAGCATCAGATTTGAGTTTTGGAAAATCAAAATAAAATCCACCTGCCCCATAATACGAAATTTTGCCGTTGTATTTTGATCCTTGAGTTATCACATGATTTGAATATACCCACCTGTGAAATATTTAATATTTCTCCGTTTTCCAAATATTATACTGAAATACTTTTTTTTTATATTAATATAATACAGTTATTAATTAATATTTATTAATAGATAGATCATACTGAGTATCAGTTGCAGGTCCAAAACTGTTTCTATCTTCATATTTGAGACAGTATGGTACATAACATTCTTTAAACAATCCTTTAAACTGGTTTCTTATTTCACAGTGGCCTTCTTCTACTCTGACCTTATGTTTATTTTATGAAGTTTATTTATATAAGAGTTTATTTGACAGTTATAAATTATAATTAGTGGCCTAAATCCAAAAGCTGATATATCATTAAAATAGGTTTTTGAGATGTTTTATTATGCGTATAGATATGGATTTTTTCTTTTCTCGGTCAAAATATTATCATAAAATTTTAACAGAAATGTTTGTATATTGCATTTCAAAAATGTCAATTACCATAAGGCATTATAGAAATTTTAAATTGATTTTTGCTCTCTTGTAATATTTCTAAAACTGACATATCATCTTTTGACCACAGAAATATAGTTTTGATATTGGCACAAATAGCCATTGAAATTAATCTATCTTTAGAATAAACATTAACAATAACTAAAATAAACTTAAAATAAATTATTTATACTTTTATTTTATTTTTATGACTCGGCACTACGAAACCTTTTAAGTTTGGGTCTGTAAGTTAATCCACAATTTTTATTGATAAATCAGTAAAGAAAAAAGTATTATAAAACTATATACTAATTATATATTATTATTTATATGAGGATATCAATATTTATTAAAAATATTAATATTAAACAATTCTCTCTCAAAATAGAAGAGCTCACAACAATTAAAATGTAAGTATATAATTGAGCCAAGTAATTATGAAATGGTGTTTTAAAATACAGTAACAAAATTTATTTTTTTTAAAGTGACAGTTTAAAAAAACCCAGCACATGAGGGTCGCGGCACAGTGATGACGTGACATAATTGGATCAAGTATAATGATATCTGACAGTGATTAAAATCACTATCATAAAAAACGCTTCGATGCAAATCTTTAGATAGTGTTTAATTTTAAAAAATAGGTGGATTATTCCAAAAGCAACATGAGTTCGAATTAATAATATAATATAATAATATAATATAATATAATATAATATAATAATAAAAACTGCTAGTTCGTTATTAATATCCTGATTCAGATAAAGTATATCGAATGAAAAAGGGATTATAAAAATTATTATTTCTCATAAAAAAATTATATTGATCCATACACTTTTCAATAAGTTATAGCATTATAAAGTTAAAAATAAAAAAATAAAATCGAGAATTTTCACACAAAAATAGCATTCGGTAGCCAATTTCACCCTGAAGACAAAATAAAGTACGAAATTTTTTTTTTCATTATAAAGTGCATTTCATTAGCTTTAATTTATGATATATATAAAAGTGTCAGACTTTCCGGAACACTTTCAAAATTTAAGTTAAAAAAGTAAATTTTTTCTGAAAAAGTTGTCATTTTGAATCCCCCCCTTTGGGCAGGTAAAAAGTCAGATTTATAAAAAAATTATACCAAATGATAGTTAAAGACATCATGCATCCATAAAAAAAAGAATTATATTGATCCATACATCTTTCAAAAAGTTATAGCATTATAAAGTTAAAAATATAAAAAAGAATTTTTTTACAAAAATCGTATTTTTTTATCCACTTTGATGTCTGTTTTTACCATGAGGATAAAATAAAGTCCGAAATTTTTTTTTACCATAATAAAGTATATTACATTACCTTTAATTTAATATATATATAAAAGTGTCTGACTTTCCGGAACACTTTCAAAAGTTAAGTTGAAAAAGTTCAACTTTCTACATGCATTTTTAAGATTTAAACCCCCCTTGTATATAGGGAAATAGTACCATTTAAAAAAAAAGTATGTCGAATGAATGATCTATATAAATACTACTTCTCATAAAAAAATTGTAATGATCCATACATTTTTCAAAAAGTTATAGCATAATAAAGTTAAAAATGTAAAATACAAAATCGAAAATTTTCACACAAAAATAGCATTCGGTAGCCATTTTCACCCTGAAGATAAAATAAAGTCCGATATTTTTTTTTTTCATAATAAAGTCTATTACATTAGCTTTAATTTAAGATATATATAAAAGTGTCAGACCTTCCGGAACACTTTCAAAAGTTAAGTTGAAAAAGTTCTACTTTCTATATGCATTTTTAAGTTTTGAATCCCCCCTGTATTTAGGGAAATGGTCCGATTTAAAAAAACAGTATGTCGAATGAAAGATCTATATAAATACTACTTCTCATAAAAAAATTGTAATGATTCATACATTTTTCAAAAAGTTATAGCATAATAAAGTTAAAAATGGAAAATACAAAATCGAAAATTTTCACACAAAAATAGCATTCGGTAGCCATTTTCACCCTGAAGATAAAATAAAGTCCGATATTTTTTTTTTTCATAATAAAGCATATTACATTAGCTTTAATTTAAGATATATATAAAAGTGTCAGACCTTCCGGAACATTTTCAAAATTTAAGTTAAAAAAATTAATTTTTTGTGAAAAAGTTGTCATTTTAAATCCCCTCCTGTGGACAGTTAAAGGATTAGATATAACAAAAAAATATACCAAATGGAAGATAATGATATCATGCATCTATATAAAAATAATTTATATTGATATGTTCATTTTTAAAAAAGTTATGGCTGTTTTTAGTAAAAAAAATTGAAAAAATTTTGAAAATCAGC
Source organism: Daktulosphaira vitifoliae (assembly GCF_025091365.1). Taxonomy (NCBI): domain Eukaryota; kingdom Metazoa; phylum Arthropoda; class Insecta; order Hemiptera; family Phylloxeridae; genus Daktulosphaira; species Daktulosphaira vitifoliae. The sequence continues at coordinate 25,121,066 of NW_026099573.1, forward strand.
GATTTTTAAATTTGTAATTTTTTTGGAGTTTTCCCCCATTTACGGGGAACGAGGGATTTTTTTTCAATTTTTGAGGGTAATGTCTTCGATTAGAAACGATTTGTGATCTTTTGACATATCATTGAAAGAAATCGGTTCGGTGAGAGCTGAGAAACAGACAAAAAAAAAAACACATCTTAGTAAAACCAATACCTTCTCAGCTTCGCATCGAAGCTAAAATATTTGGTTTTAATGCATAGAAAAAATGTTCATTTTTTCCCTTTTTTTCAACTTTTAAATCATCTAGGCTAACAACTACCTCAATGAAAATTATAAAGAACAAAAGTATAAAAACATTTAGTATAATTATAATAAGATTATAAGAGTTAAAGATGTACACAGTGCTCAAAATTTAAAGAGACATGTCAATTTTTAAGAATAATAAAACAATAAACTCCTACTTTCTTAATTAATGAACATTCTACATGTTTTTTATACGGACCACTGTAAACAGCGATATTATTTAATAGATTCTTATAAGACACTATTAATGAATATTTTTAAANATTTAATAGATTCTTATAAGACACTATTAATGAATATTTTTAAAATAATATAATTAAAAGAATTATATTTCATGTTAGCAAAAAAACGAATGAATCTATCGAAAGCTTATTTAATACTCGTAATCCTTATTTCTCTACAATAATAACTGCAAAAACAAAACATATTTATTTAAAACATATCTTTTTGTTTTAATTGTAAATAATAAGTTTAGAGAACAAATTTACCTGTCTACATCTTGGCCTATACAGTAATTTGTTCCCAAGAATAGTATCCAATTTTTTATTATAAGACTTATCATCATTATGAGTTTCATATAATCCATTACATAATACATCCTTGAAATACTGAATTATAAAATAAAATAATATTTTCTTAATATAATTTCAATAATAAAAATGGTATTTTTAAAGTTTAATAATTATTAAATGTTACATCATAGTAAAATAAATACTTTTTCACCTTTGTGTCTAAGGTAAAAATATTTTAAATGTAAGATATATGGAATTATAAAGTAAAATGCTAGATTATACTTAAATTAAATCCTGTTTATGAAAATATACACGCTTAATACTTTTAGCACACCTGTATATGAAAAATACAAGTACACGTGAGAGTTGTTACCCATGTATAAGAAAGTTGGGAAAAAATATTCAGTATTACGTACGTTTTAATGTACAATATTTCACAAACGAAATTAATTTTTGTGAACCCCTCCTACTCAAGTAACTAAATTTTTTTTCGGGGACGTTAGTGTAACATTACTCCAGCACCCGTATTTGTAAATTTTAGATTTTAATTGAATTAAATCAGTTAAAAATGTATGTAGTTCACAATTTAATGTGTTCAACCATTAAGAGTGCAATTAAGCAAATTACATTATTTTTGTAGTAATATATAAATCTAGTTACATGTAACATAGACAACACCTTTAAAATTATGCATAATTAGTAACACAACAATTTGGACATAGTTAGTTTTCTTTTTGAAGTTTATATACCATATTTTTTAATTAACCTCACAGTGCGCTTTATATTTGCAACAAGTGAAAAAGTAATTTAAATTTATTTGAGATTTATTTTATGTGTGGGGTACTTTATTAATTATTCATGTTAGCAAACAAATTATTAAACATAAAACCCTTTAGAAAACTTTTACAATTTACAATAAAATTTTAAAAAAATTACGTTTCAATTCCTTCAGTAATTAACCTGAAAAAACTGATTTAAACTAAATAGTTATACGATGAATTTCTGGCAATCTGATTTTGTCTGTCAGGATATTTAATAGTACCCTATACGGTAATGTATATATACAGGGTGTTCAGTAAATAAGGAAACGAATTTCTATTGTACTCATTGTTTGTAACAATTTAACTGTTTCCTAACTTACTGAACACCTTATATATATTACCGTATTAGTTACTACTCAGTATATAACTGCAGAATGATTTATATACCATAACCCGCTCATTTATTAACATAATAAAAATAATATAAACATTTTTTTTTGGTTATATTTAATTATACATTATTCTTGAGTTATTAACTGTATAATACTTTTTAAGTTTATCCATTATGACTTGTAAGAGTGTCAACTATGTTTTTTTAACGAGATCGCATATTTTTTAATTAAATAAAATGTTTCAGCTTTAATTAAATAGTAAATAGCATTTGAATTTTTAATATAACTTATTTCGTTTATTGGATGTTGAATAAATAGATCGTTTGTATTTATACTTGTTAATCGATAGTCATACTCTAATAATTAATTTTGTCATAAAAATTAAATATACAAAATCATTATTTAAAAATCAAGATATTTTGCATTTTTATAAAATTAGCAAGTTAATTTGCCGTTTAAAACCCAGTTTCTGTCGCCTATGGACATTACCAACGTGATAGAACTATTAGATTTACATACCATTACTTATATTTATATAAATTTTATTTTAAATTTAAAGTAATTTAAATATACATTTACGAGGTATGATCAAAAAATACCCGGACTGTGCTAATAATATTTATATCAATTAAAATAATGAAATCCCGATAATTTAATTCGATAAAATAACTTCTAACGAGAATTTGAGCATTGGTTTGAAATCGATAACAATATTTATTTTTATTTTATAGCATTTTTACGAAAACATGTTTCAGTCATGCGTCGATTTTTAAAATGGAAACATTAGAAGAACAACGTGTGTGTGTAAAATTTTGTTTTAAATTAGGGAAAAATTCTAGTGAAACTTTTAAACTTTTGAAGCAAGCTTTTGAAGATGATGTTCTGTCTCGGACAATATGTTTTGAGTGGTTTAAACGGTTTAAGGAAGATAGGTCATCCACTAAGGATAACGTGGTAGACCATCGACCAGTAAAACAAATGAAATTGTTGCTTGTGTTCGTGAAATTATTCTAAATAATCGTCGATTAACTATAAGAGAAGTTGCAGAAGACATCGGAATGTCTTATGGTTCTTGCCAAGAAATATTAACCAAAGAATTGGACATGAGCCGAATCGCAGCCAAATTTGTTCCTCGTCTCTTAACCAATGAACAAAAACAAAACCGAAAGACCATCTCATAAGAACTTCTTGAAAGAGCAGAAACTAACCTAGACTTTTTAAAAAATATTGTAACTGGTGATGAAAATTGGATTTACGGGTATGATGTTGAAACCAAGCGTCAATCACAGTGGAAGTCAACAAATTCCCCTAGACCAAAAAAAGCAAAGCAGGTGAGATCAAATGTGAAAGCCTTGTTAATCACTTTTTTTGATTTTCGTGGTATAGTTCATCGTGAATTGGTGCCTCAAGGACAAACAGTAAATCTGTTTTTTTATTTAGAAGTCATGAAAAGATTACGAGAAAATGTTAGAAAATAAAGTCCAGAAAATTGGAAAAGTGGTTCTTGGATGTTGCATCACGATAACGCCCCGGCTCACAACTCATTGCCCATTCGTCAGTTCTTAGCGAAAAATCTGACTCCAGTAGTTCCACAATCACCATACTCACCCGACCTGGCACCATGTGACTTTTTTTTGTTTCCGAAGTTAAAATCTACGCTCAAAGGACGTCGTTTTCAAACAATTCATGACATAAAACAAAATACGGAAATTGATCTAAAGAACATTCCAATTAGTGCCTACCAGGAAGCTGTGCATTGCTTCCCAGGGAGATTATTTTGAAGGTGACAATGTTTATATAGAATAATATTGAGTTAATTAAGTTTTATTTAAAAAATCCGAGTATTTTTTTATCACACCTCGTATTTGAAATACTTGCCTTCCATAAGTGTTCCATTGTGATTATATCACTAAAATTAATTACAATGTCATCTGGATTCGATACCCTAAATGTTGTACCCAAGAACAATGCAGACATTCCCTTATTGACGGCAAATTGATTATATGAAAACAAGTCAGAAAATGCTGCAGAATTTATTAAGTTAAAAAGTCATTGAATGATTTATTTATTAAATAGACTTACAAAAAAAAAGCAAAATGATGAATACTGCATACATTAACATTTCATACAAAGAAAGTTTTATATACAAATCTCTGTTATTCTGATCAATTGCAATTTGACGGGTGTAAGTAATCTCATCTGCTACCCAAAAAATGTATTAAAATTTTCTGAGCATACTTCATAAATAATTGATTAATTCTTTTAATATATATTATGAAGATTTATTATTAATAATTGCAATTTACTTCTTAAATTATCAGACATTACACTATTTAAGTCTGTATTTTCCAATTCTCTGGTATACTCTGGTTTTCTTATTATAGAGAACATGACTGCCAATACATGTAATGCAATATTATGCGTATAATTTATTTTATTTTATGGAAATAATAATTTTAACTTTATAAAAATATTTATGAATGTAGTAACTGTTGTTATATGGTTTCATACTTATCAATGAACTATTTATTTTTTACTAGGGAAAAAATAAAAATTTTCTTTAATTTAAACAATTTAAAACTTGACAAATTCAATATAAATTTTATTTTTAATTTACTATTTTGCACAAACGAGAATAATATACGACGAAAAAATGTTACTAAGAACATTAAATCTCATCAAAGTATTAAAACATAACTATCAAAGATTATGTAAAATTATATGGCTACAAATAATATGAAATCAAATTTTACAGGAATATCAAAAAATATATATAAAATCGTATTTTAATAAAATTTTAATTCTAAAATTTACATAGCTATTTTAATTATCACTAACAAACTCACATACAAGAAATATTTTTCCAGTACTTATTTAAACACTTCATTAAATTATAAGCCAAATAGTACATGTTTCTCAAAACATCAAAATTATTAAAGAGGAAAAATTTCATTCAATTGTTGTGAGTCATATTTATTTAAGTGACTTTTATCAACTTCAAATTCTATGACTATTTTCTAAATAGTAATATAATTTTAACAACTTTTCATACTTCTAAAATTGTCAAAATGTTTAAATACATATTCAAAATTTCAATGGTGCCTAATGAAAATTGAATTATTTGAAGTGCAAAAATTCATTTTTCATATGAGATAGAAAACTTCTCTCTCTATACATGTCATCACTCGTAATATTATTATTGAAAATAATTCAAAAAATTAATTATTTTAGTATTTTGACTTTTATTTTACCTTCATTCTTATTTTGAAGATCAAAATATGTTAGCACTGAAAGCATTCAAAATAATACAAAATTCAAGACACCTAAAGTAGTAGTTATTGGTGGCGGTTTTTCTGGTTTGAGTGCAACGAAACACCTTATTTGCAATGGCATAAAAGATGTTACAATATTGTAAGCAAAAAATCGGTTAGTAATTTAGTATAAGCACTTATGTAGTTAAAAAAATATCAGTATTCACTAGTATATATATATATATATATATATATATATACATCAAAAGTTAAGAATATTTAAATTTTACAATGCTTTTACAGTTTGAATAGTTAAGAAATGTGATTTATGTTCTTGTGAAAAATCAATTAGATTGTATTAATTATATAAAATAACATTTATCTAAGCTACCTAAATAAATGTTTCATGTATTATGCTGCTCTATTATCTATGCTTACATGTTTCGTAACGTAAGTACCGAAATTCGATTCCATTTCGCTGGGCTATTTAGGTTTCTCGCCTATTCTAACTTAAGTATTGATATTTAAAGAGGACATTAATGATAAATATTAGTATTCATCAATGAATAATATATTCCAAATATTACAATATTTTATTTGTAAAAAGTTAAAAGTCTTAATTATTTTATGTTAAATTTTTATTATAATATTATTGTAACTATATAGTTATTTTTTAAATGTTTAGAGTAGGTGGACGATTAAAATCTAAGTGGATAACAGATACAATTGTAGAACTTGGTGCGAGAAAGAACAATTTTCAATGTGCAGAACAAAGTACAGCAACATCTTTTGTTTATTTAAATAACAGATTTAATTGGCTAGAAAATGAATACTTGAAAAATATTATGACTTTAAATGATTTGGAAGGGATGTCAACGGTTAGTATTGTAAGAACTATGGAAGCTGTCGATAATACACTGAAATCAATTGATACTATTAGATCATTGAACGAAAATAAAACATATGGAAATATGGCTACAGTTGCAGGAGTTCGGTTAAAAAATATTATTCAAAGTTTTCCATTAAATGACAGAATTAACGTTGCTAAACTGTTTACGGGCGTAGTAAATGCATACTTAAACGGTAAAGCCATACCAAAATACTACACAAACGAAGTTGATCTTTTTACAGAAATAGATGATAGTAATATACGAGTACCTGTTGGTTTTCAAGGCTCAATTGTTCCATACTTTGATTATATTCAACCGGAAAACGTTCTACTAGAATCACCAGTTTCTAAAATAGTTTGGGGATGCACTGGTACTAACGACCCTAACGCTGTTGTTAAAACACAATTCGGAAAAGAATATACTGCAGACTATTTTATTTTAGCTATACCATTAGGCGTTCTTAAAGCTAAAGTTCATGATATGTTTATACCATCATTAAGTAGAGAAAAACTGGCAGCTATCGAAAAGCTAGATAACTTACACGTAAATAAGGTTTATTTTTCTTACAATGTGCCTTTATACAGTTGGTATGAAAATGAATTGTTTAATATGGAATCATTAGGTTGGGCTCGAGATGTAAAAACCATCCAAAAAGTACCTGGAAGTGATTACGTATTAGAAGCAACTGTGGTAGGCCAAGGAGCAAAATTTATGGAAGACTTAACTGATGAACAAGTTATGAATGTAATGAACGATTTTGTAGCCGAAGGACACCCTAATTTAAAAGGATCTTTACCGTCTATAATACAAATGGTTCGATCAAATTGGTCATCTGATCAATTTTTTTATGGTGGTATGGTTGAATCAAATATCGAGATCCAAAGAGAAATTTTAAAGGCAGAACCCGCCACTGAAGAAATAAGATCAATATTATATTTTGCCGGTGATTATACATGTCCTGGTTTATCATCAAGTGTTAAATCTGCTAAAATCAGTGGTGTCAGAGAAGCAGAAAATATTTTAAAATACACTAAGCAAACTAACCAAACTAAACATAAACATTAAATTCATAAAGTAAAACAATAATTATAAAATTTCTAATTAATAAAAAAAAATTGAACCAATTAACCAATATCACTGTCCCATAGATTAATGTTTTATACTAAACAAATCGTCTTTATACTTCCATTTATATCATACTAAGGGCTGTAAATTATATGCATTTATAAATTTTGTTTAAGCTACTTTTAAGGGTCTCAACTTTGTCGTTGGATTATATAGGAACGCAGAAATATTTGTCGTTTTATAAGAATTAACTCAACACCAAACTATAAAATAGGAAAAACACATTAATAAGTTTTCAAATCAATTAATAAAGTTTTTAATGACCGATGTGTGTAGTCGGATTAATTGAACACAATTTATAAATACATATAATAATCAACATAAAATGTTGTATTGTAAAAACTATTGTATATTATTGTATCGCAGAAAGACTAAATATTATATAATTTTTTAACAATAGGCATCTGAAAATTAAAAAATCAAATTTTTAAGTTTCTTATATATAGCGAACACTATATTTATTATAACTCAGTGCATTTAAATAGAGAACTACCGTTAAATTTTAGTGATATAATTGTATTGTTGTATTGTTCATATATTACATTATTTTTTCAACAAAAATTAAGAGCTGGTCTTTTGTCTATATAAAAATTAATTTTTCAAAACTCGAATTCTTAAAAGTGAATTAGAAAAAGATTTTTTAATATATAAATTTATCAATATTTTAATTTCCATACATTATTTAAACATTAATTATATAGTTGCTTATTTTCGTTGTAGCTACAGTGAATTTGTAGAAGCTCGTATGGAATTTAAACTAGCTATAATATAGTTAATTTGGTCATTAACTAAATCCATATTTTTATTCAAAAATTTTACTCTATTATTCAACCTAAAAAATATTCAATATAAGAAATCATATACAGTGATTGTAATTACTATTTATTTTACCTTTCGATTTCTTCTAAATCATTCTTGTCTATTTTTTCTGTTGATAAAAATTATTATTTTTTTATTATTCTAAAAATTATAGGAAATTTTTTATGTATACCTATTGAATTAGACATCATTTCCAGTTTTTGTAATAATTTCTTAACTTTTTCTGGTTTAATTGTTTCCTGTGGCTGAATATTGTTTTGTTTGATGATATTTTCAATTTCTGAATCAACATAATTGCAACTGTAAAATTTAAAAATATTGAATTGATTTAAATTATTGCTACAATTTATATTAACCGTTTTAGTATTTTGTAAAAGTCTTGGTAGCTAATTTCATTTAACTCGTCCTCTGCCTTGTAATGTGTATGTCCATTTTCTAATTTAATAAGATCCAGTTTTCTCAAAATTGGTTCAGTATACAAAGATAACTTGTCAAGAACATATATTTTCCGTTTTCCAATCATTTCTTCAATATCCACATCAAAATAAGCGTGGAAAACTATTGCCATTAGCATAGTCTAAAAAAATTAGTTTTAATTGTATAACCCTGGCAAATGATTATAGAATTTATCAAAAATATCTTAAGAAATTTAGTTTTTGCACTAAAAAATGTTTTGTTCTTACTAAAAGTACAAAAATTACAATACAAGTGAATGTTATAAAAAAAAATGTGGTCAATCCTTGTTTGATGTGTGCAACAGAATGATAGTCAAAATCTCTCATAAGAATCCGCAACGCAGACATTAAAGAATCACTTATTGTAGAAAATCCTTCAACCTAATAGAAAAATAATTTTATATTTGAAATATAAGTTCAACATAAAATTTATATTTTTTTAACGTGCCTGAGCACCAAATGCACAGTATCCCAGAACGGCAAATGCAATAATAATTAATGTAATAACAACCATATAACCTAAAACAACTTTGAAACACTAAAAATCATATATTTCTAATTATCAAGTACACCTTTTAACTTAAAGGTTTACTTTACCCTTCCAATGCTCAAATATATAATAGTCATTGATTTTGTCCAATCGGTATATTTTACTAGTTTAATACAAACAACAAAAAATAGGAAGGATGTAAACAAATTCAAATAAGAGTGTCTGTCAGTTAAAATTTGAAGAAATTTTTGACCTTTGCCAGACATTATGATTTTTTCAAGTTTAAATCCTGGCTCGTATTGTATCATTAACATAGTTATTATGAAACATCCCCATCCAAGCTATAGTATATATAACACGAGATAAGACATTTTGTTTAAAAGAAGTTTAAAAATAGTAATTTACAACAATTATAATAAAGTCCGTTATATTCCAAAATATTGTAAAATATCGAAATTTAAAATACAGCAACTCCATAATTTCTTCATAAGTATAATATATTAAAAAACAAAAAATGCATATTGAAATGATCAAAGCTGGTGTTGAATCATTAATATAATAGTAGCGAATCTTGGAAGATCGAATTGTTGATGATGGTACAATACCGCCCCATGCTGGAAATTCTAAAATAAGTCTAAAACACATAAAAATCTAAACTTAAATAAATAATTGACTAGATTTTACGTGTTTGGTTAATAAATTCATTATTCATAATAAATTAAATATAAGCCTATATAAAATATTAAATACAAGTATTGTAGTAGTCTAGATAAAAATTATATTATTTCTCAATTTAAAAAGATAAATTTATGAATAACTCATCGTTATTATCGTTTAGTATATTTAATATTTAAAAAAAATATTATTTTATGATTTTTTATGTTACAAATCAAAACTCTACATGATCCTTAATCTTGATACGCAACCGTGTCCTTATAACACTAGATAGATCTCAAAATGCCTAGAAAATTTACCAGTCATTACATTTTGATGACTTCTGGTGCAGCCCACCCGTTCATCAAATTTTAAGATCTTCAATTAGTTTATTACAATTTTTTTATCACTCAGTCCAACCTGGTCTATTTTTAAAAGAATAAGCTCTTACAATGATTTAAACCATTCACGCCTCAGTTTCATATGGTCTTATTCTAATAAGGTCCATTTCAATCATAATTTACACGTAATTTTTTTTCGGTTAAACATTATAGCACAATAATATATAAATTACTATGCTATGATGAAATATATCAAGATGAAATATTTCCAATAACTTAAGTACAATTCTTATTGTAACCGATTCTTATAACGGATTGAGTTTATGGTGGTTAAGTTAATTAATTACTTAACAACACAAAGTGTATCAGTGTTCCCATTATAAGCAGCAAAATCAATAAAAATTGCTCTTGTTGCTCTATCAAGCCATGTATTCATTTTTAGACCATCTATTAATTGCTTAGCATCTTCTTTTCTTTCGGGAAAATCAAAGTAATAACCACCCGGTCCATAATAAGATATTTTCCCACTATAAAATGTTCCCTGAGTTCGAGTTTCGCCTGAATACAACCATCTGAAAAATTATAGGTTATTGTTATTAATTATAGTTTATAATTAGTAAATATTTGTAATATTTACAATTATCACAAATAATATTTAGTATATGAGACATCCAGAGCTGAAAAAAACTAAGTGTCATTATTAATATTTTATTTAACATACTATATTCTTTTTAACACTAGGTGCCTCATATAAAATTCAGTAATAAGTTATAAAGACAAAAAATAGTTTTAATTCAGATAATAATTTACGAAATTTTTAAACGTTCGAAACTCTTTTTAAATAATAAACCGCACTTTAAGTGACCCTTTCTTACTGCGAATCGTTTGCGGGACCAAAGCTTCGTTTTTCTTCATATTCTGTATCAAATGGCACGTAACATTCTTTAAATAATCCTTTAAATTGATTTCGTATCTCACAATGTCCCTCTTCTACTCTGACCTATTTGACAAAGCTAATATTATTTTTGGCTGTTAATTTATTATATATCTAAAGTCATGAAGTAATGCTAATGAGCAGTTTCTTAAATTAAACCATTATCTTTATATAAATTCTTAGATAACTTGTGCTTATTGTAAAACTATAAGTAATTTACAAATCGAACAAATTAATAATAAAAAAATTTAAATAATCAACACCTATTTCTATCATGGTATTAAATATAGCTTGGTTTAAAAGCACCTCCACTGATAAATAAATAAAATATTATAATACTAGGTTCTGATTTACCATTGCAATTTAAAATATTTAGCATCTACTAAATGAGGGCTCGAAAACAAATAAAACTAGACTTATAAAAAAAAAATTAACTTATTGGAAATATATATATTTTTTAAATGGACCCAATACAAATATGCCAAATATTCTTCAATAAATATCTTCTTTTTTTTCCTCGCCTTAATCCCAACTACTTGGGGTCGGCCACCGTTATTGTAAACTTCCACTTGACACGATCTCCCATATCATCTACGCTCACATCAGCTGTCCTCAAATCGCATTCAATAGCATCCCTCCCTTTTGGTCTTCCTATACCTCTTCTTCCTTCAAAATTCATTTCTATAACTGTTCTTACAGCTTCCCATTCTTCTCTCATCATAACATGACCAAACCATCTAAGTCTATTTTCTCTCATCTCAACCATGATTGACGCTACACCTATACTCCCTCTTATATGCTCGTTCCTTATTCTATCTTTTTTAGTCACTCCACTCATCCATCTAAGCATTCTCATCTCTGCTACACTCATTCCCTGCTCTACTTTCTTATCAACCGACCCACATTCTGAACTATACATCATAGCTGGCCTCACTACAGTCTTGTAGAATTTACCTTTCAGCCTTATTGGAATTCTTTTATCGCAGAAGACGCCAGACGCTTCTTTCCACTTCAACCACCCGCAATTAATCCTATGTCTTACATCCTCGTTAATACCACCGCTCTTTTACACAAATAACCCTAAATACTTAAAACTTTCCAGCTCTCCAATCACGTCCTCGCCTATTATCACTGGTTTCCTTATTTCACCTAACTCGTACTTTATATACTCTGTCTTACGCCTACTTATTCTTAAACCCTTTTCTTCTAGAGCTGATGTCCACACCTATAGCCTTTAATTAATTTCCTCCCTATTGTGTCCTATTAACACTATAGTTCTTCAATAAATATGACAGTGATAATTTATAAGATTTTTAAAGTTATATAACCCAATCCATTTACTTTCAAAAAAGTTTCACTCTATTAATTTATTAAATAATTATTTTAGAAAAAAAATAAATGGTATCACATAAAATTAGTTACTTATCTTTTATAAAAATATAAAACCTTACCTGTCGAACTCTTGGTTTGAAAAGCAATTTATTTCTATATATAATTTCTGAATTTGTAACATTTAACATATTACTGTTGTCAAGTCCATACAGTTTATTACACAACACTTCGTAGAAGTACTAAAAACCGTTTTTCAATTAATTTCAGCGAGTATTTTACTAACTTAGATTACATCATAAATGCAAATTGAAAATGTTTCACTGTTAAATAATTAATTAGTTGTTTTCATCAAGGTTTTACTAGGGTTATTGCCCGTACNAGAAGCAATTTTTTCAGATCATGAATAATGAAACTTTTAAAAACGTCAACAAAATGTTGCGAATTTTGGCAGTGTTACCTGTGACAACAGCAACTCCAGAACGCTCATTTTCGACTTTACGACGGATTAAGGATTATCTTAGAAACACGATGGTACAGGAGCGTCTCAACGGCCTTGCGTCTTTGAACATCCACCATCACATTAATATAACTGAAGAGGAAATTCTCAGAAAATTTTTCGAAAAACCTCGAAAATTTAAGAGTGCTTGAAAAAACATGTTACATCCTTCATCATCTATCGATTTTTCAAAAAAATATTTTATAATCACTCGAAATTTTGAATTACAATACTAACAATTATTTTTATTATGAAATAAATTGAATTTGGAAGAAAAAATTTTTTTTAGCTTGAGTCATCTAGAATTTTAGCATGAAATGTAAAAACATTATTCCCATGGGGGGGGTCCGGACCCGAAAACCCCCCCCCGTGGATCCGCCACTGAATAATATATATAATATATAAATATATTGTATTATATTAGGAAAACTAACCTTCCATAAATGTTCCATAGTAATTATATCATGAAATTTAATAGAAATACCATCAGCTGTTGTAACTTCAAAACTACTATCCAAAAACAAAGAAGATATTTCTTGGTTGAGAGCAAAAACATCGTAAGTATACATATCGCAACATGCTATAAATAATAAATAATAATAAATTGTTATCTAAGAATTATAAGTTTATATTTATAAAACAAACAAATGCAAAATAGTATGAAGAATAGTCCGTATATGCACATTTCATGTATTGAAAGTTGAACATACAGCTCTCTGTTATTCAAATCTGTTGCAATTTGGCGAGTTAAAACTACAACAAAATAACAACAAGAAATGATTAAAATTTTCGTAAGAATACTTTTATACTTTTAACATACACATTTCTTTTAAACAAAAGCAGTGTAATGTTTTCATAACTGTCGATAAAATTTTCTGTACGAATTATATTTAATATAACATTTTCATGGAAATTTTACCTTACATTCCATTACGTAAAAAAACTTCTATTACATTTATGTAAAAATGAAACATTTTTTAAAGAATGTAATAATTATATTAAATATTGTTGGAATAAACTGTGTATTGAAACGAACACCTTAAGTTAGGTTCGGTTCAAATGTCAAACTTAAACAGACAAATTTTTTAAACCAAATTTAAGGCATAATATTAATAATATTTAGTTTGAATGAATTATGTAAGAATGAGTATAGTTTAAACTTATATTATTATTTTTAGTTAATGTTATAATTTTTTATAACATTATATACTCTAAGACTTCAGAAATTTTATTTAAAGCATATAAAAATAATAATAATAATAATAATAAACATTTATTTGGCACATAATTATATAAATTAAGAATTCATATCGTATCATTACAACTCTTAATATCTTTTAGTTGCAACACGAATGATAAAAAAAGGCATGTATTCAATAAAGATTTTCTGATTTTTTCTTCTATCAATGTTCCATGATAATTGTTAATTAACTTAAATTATGTGAACAACTATAATTTTATAATTTAATACAGTTCTAATAATTTTTCTTTCTAAGTCTCCTTCTCAATTATTTTATTAGCACTTTACTTTAATATCCTAGCATCCGAGTCAGTTAGTACTGGTTTGTACAGCTTGTTTGGTATAAACTTGCGTAAAACCTATCCACTGTAAGTATTAAAATTCTTATAACTCAATAAGTATTTAAATTAAAATTGTTGTCATTTGTTGTTCTTAAAAATTTTTGTAAGAAAAGTGATAAAAACGACAATTTTTATATGTTAAAAAAAATGTAAAGATTTTATTTTTTCTTTATTAAAAACCGATAATAAATAATTATTTTAATATCATTTAAGAATGCTTAAATAGTTTTTTTTTAATTCAGCGAAATATTAATTATCTTAAATGTTATGAAAATTGTCAATTAGATCTGTTCCACTCTGTATGCATATTTATGCTTATAAAATAAAATACTTAGTTCTATTTAATATTATGTAAAAGTAAATTGTACTTTATAAATTATTTATGCTAATGCCTCTTTAATTAAATAAATAATAAAATAATTTAACATCACATTATTTTATAATCTATAATATTATTAGTTGTAAATAATAAAAGTAAAATATTTAAATATTCTACACACTTTAAAGTTATACATTTGAATTCTCAACAAAATGTCTTATAGTTTTTTTATGGTCATAATATAATTTTATATCTTAATTTATTTGACTTCCAAAACTTATAATTTTTTAACTTTACATAACTAATACAATTTATATTTCATAGAATTATACAAATTAGATATCTTTAAACTATACATCATATATTAAATACACAAAATATCATTGTATTATTTAAAACTAAGTTTTACTATATAGAAAATAAGGTAAACATAAATTTGAATAATTAATATCCTCAAACCGCTACCTGTGCCTCAATCTCAAATACAGTAAAATCAGTCGTACATTTAGGTATTTCAATATAAGACATTGGTACTGCCGGCTCTCCATTTTGATCATTGAATTTTGACTTATGTCTTTTGGTAGACTTATGGTGTCTACTGCTTCTAACAGACATAATTTTAAATCATGAAATATTAAATTGCTAAACGTAAAATAATATTTTATCTCTAAGAGAAACCTTTATTTTTAAAAGGTGTTTCCATGTAGTATATTTTTGCCTAGAAACCATTGTATTATATTTTAGTAGAAAATTATAAAGTTAAATATAGTGTAGTAAAGTTGAGCCATTTTTCATAATAATGTTGATTGACATTTGACACTATTTAAAATTATTGTCATGACGTTATACGCTTCGATTTAAAATAATTTTTGAAAAAATCAATCATGTCCATCAAATACTTCAGGATTTTCGGCTTTCAAAGTCAATTACTTATCGAAGACAAGTTATTGAAACATATTTTTCTTTTTAACCATACTATTAATTATATAAACTTTATTTTGAATAGTTTTATATGATAAAAGCACATCGCTGCTATGTCAAACATTTAAAAATAGGCTATTTTACAGAAAATATCAAGATCTTAATTTTATGCTTAGTGACTAATGACTCGTAAAAATTAATTTTTCTAAACATTTATTTTCTCATTTTAAAATCCGTTATATCAGCTATTGATTGTTAAAGGAATATTATCAAAATTTCAATAAAATTTTTGTTTTAGTCCGCATTTTTTAAATAGAACTATCTAAATAAAATGATCATATCCACTAAAAATATTATGATTGTTGACTTTACTCGTAAAGACAAGTCATTAAAACGTTTTTCTTTTTTAATCGTATAGATATTCTGTTACTCCTCAAAATTTATAAATATCTATTCTTACTGAAAATTGTATGATTTTTAGATTTAATAATTGATTATTTCTAGATATCAAAGTTTTTTAGTTTTATATTAAAAAAAGACTGTAATTTGATAACGGTTTAAATATATTGAATTTTTTAAAACATAATTGTAAAAAGATGAAAAAAAATTTATGATATTTTGACATATTTTCAAGTATAATCACTCAGTTCATTAATTTTATCTACTGATAAAAAAATGGCAGTATAAAATCGTTTTTATTACATATCAAAACTTTAAAATAACAATTTATAATCTTTAAAAATCTGAATATTTAATAATTACAAACTTACACTTCATTAAAATTAATTTCATTAAAAAATGTATATTGATATATTTTTAAAATACTATTTTTGGGATTTATCAATAATATTTTTTTTTATTAATAAAAAAAAAATTCAGGGAATTTTTTAAAATTTGAATTAAATTGTCTGCAACTAGAAATATTCGGATCTATATGTAAACTGAAGTAAACTTCACAAATAAATATCATTTGAGTTATCAATAATTATATATAATTCTGAATCTGACCACATATTTAGTTATTTTAAAATAAAAAAAATTGTAATTAAAAAGTCTCATATTATATTGTAAAACAATTTGTGTTGAAAATCATTTATTTATATTATTATTATTTATCATTATACTACTTTTATTGTAGTGCTACATTTTTTTATGAAGTTACATTTATTTTACGACAGTACAATTTAAAAAAAAATGATTTTCTTACAATTTAGCAACTCATTATGATCAAATGATACCATTATACATTTGACTTTTTGTTTGACAATAATAGTAGATGATGAGTATTCTCAGAAAAAAACACAAAAAATACATGACAGTTAAAAGTAATATCATTTCAGTTTTTCATTGAAAAATCTTAAATATCTTTAGAATGTATTTTGATATTATTACTCCTTTCTTTTGTAAAAGATGGGTACGCCAATAGTTATCGATGATTTATTTTTTTCAACTATTATAATTAATTTTAATTTTTTTTTATTTGTATAAACTTTAATGCTATAGTTTTATTCTCAAATATTTAGTATTTAAAACACTTAAAATGTTATTTTCCTGTATTTTATTAACCATATTAAAACGTTATGTCATAATCATATAAACAAATGATATCATAATTAAAAAATTGGTAATCATAATTATAATGAATGCAATTTACCACATACCACAGTACATATATGTCTTTAAATTAATTTTAATAGATTATATTATATTTTTTTTCAATTTAAATTAAATAAAAAAATTAATTAACCCTTTCTAACCAGACTTTTAATTTATATTTTACCCTACAATAATCTAAAACCTGATTTTCAGAGAATTTTATTTTTCAACTTTTTACTACATTTTGTTGCTTATATTATTTAGATATTTTGGTGTTGGAAGCTTAGTTATAACTTCAAACTATGTTTGCCAATACAAAAAATTAAAAAATGGTGAGTTGGATGTATTGTAGTGAATAGAGTATTGAGGGTCTAAAAGAATTAATGTTATTACTTAAATTTTTTTTTTAGACAAAGTATTAATTTCTAATTTTTTTAGTTATAAAAAAAATTTATCCACAGTTTTCTCAATTTTGCTAAACTATAACTTTGGTTTTATTAAGTACTTCATCATGTTGAATTGTAAACTTTTTATTTTAAACGGCGATGTTTAGAGAAAAAAGAAAAAATGTTAAGGTTAATTAAAATAGCATTTTAAATAACTTAAAATAATTTTTCTTATAGACTACTCTTAAATACAAATTAATTCGTTTTCTACAGATTTTCAGTTGATCGCTGTATATTTCGGATGTTTTAAATAACAGCCATTAAATATTCATATTTGTCGTAAATTCAACATGCCAGCCCTTATCAGTTCTCCGTCCAGTTGTTTAAAATGCACACAAGGCGAAGAATGATAAGGTCTGGTATGTGAGAAAAAATGTGATGCGTGTTGAAATTCTGTAAAATAACAAAAAAAAAAGATTATTAAATAAATTAAACAATATAATTATTATGTGTATTCTACATAGCTCATGTTTTGATAAAACTTTTATTTAACTATTATTCGCACGATATTTGTTAATTAAAAGTTAGAACACTAAATTAGAATTAATGTCACCGTGAAGCATATTTTATAGATTAATTTTCACTGTTAGCTTATGTGAAAATCAGTTGTATCTTACATAAAACATAAACAACATGTTTAAAGCAAATGTTTAAAGAAAATGTTGGTTTTGTTTGTGCAAGATAAGTGTTATAATATTATAATTTACTGCGAACCCACAAGGGAAACGGGAAGCCATTGTCGAGTTATATTATTCATCTCTGTTCCCCTAAGTTGGGTCGCTGACTTTTAATACGGTACGTAGACACGTAGAATTATTAATTTTTTATAGTGATGTGATACTGTTGGAATAGAGATCCAAGTAATCGTACAACGTATCCCAGGCGAATTTTTACATTATTCAGTGCCAGCCAACCGCCGCATAGTGAATTTGTTACCTCCATTACAGTTACCCGCCGAATTTATGTGCTTCCGCTATAGTATTTTATTCACTTTACTAGTCTCTCTTACCCTACTAGTTAAGAGTTCCCGTGTAATACTCTAAGTACAGACTATGTGTAGCTGCAAATGGTCAGCGTTCATTGCGATAATATCCAACAGCAAAATGGACGAGATAGATACCATGTAGCAGGGAAAACGTTAAAAAATAAGTCGAACCTATAAAATTAACATTAATTCTACTTTGGTTTTCTAGTTATACGAGCCAAAATACGAGAACGAGTTTATGTTTAGTGTATACTAGTCTTTAATGTATATTATAAGGGTGACGTAACGATATATTGTGCCCGTACTTCCCTTTTATCTGCCAAATGTATTATTCAATAATGTTATTTGAACTGACAAAACGGAACTTTGGATTTTAATTAATGCCAGTTCTGGTAATAGCAATAATAATTTAACAGCTTTGCATCATAAACTAATAATGTAGTTGTGCCGATGAGAGAACTTTGGAAGCCTATTAAATATTATTTTATTGCGATCAATGGGTGATTTGGCATGGGGACTGAAAATTACCTTTATCCCTTCTCTAACGTTACCGTGGCTTTTAACATCAGCCTTTTTGAGCTTCTAAGATTTTTTTTATTCAATTTTAAACGTCAACGACCGATAATGGAAGTCACTTTTAAATGTTGTAACATTTTACACATACGATATGAAAAAAAAAACGGCTTGACGATGAATTCACAAGTCGATGGGGCACTCGCACAAAGCGATAAAAAGGTTTTTCTCGTTCGGTATAATCGAGTGACATTATGTTTTTTTCATGAATATCTATAGATTATTATCTTGAGCTAACGGCCGCCACGAAATTTTGTATCACATGCGAACAGTCGCAACAACACTGCACAAACCGACCATATAGCAAACATCTGCTGCTACACATTTCATCAATTGATTCCGTCAGGGTTTTTTGTATTAATAGAGCTGAGCGGACCGACAATTTTACGAGCGATATTACCACGCACTATGTACTACCGACGTTCCATCCCACTATTTTTGTCTTGTTTTTATTAATTATTTACATCAATGAGTAACAACAGTACTATGTTTTATCCGATGAAATCCCCCGAGGAATCTTGTTAAAAAACCGTTCATCCATACCGACGACACTCTCAGCAAAATGACTTTTAACATTATTACGCAGAAGGCACGTTTACGGTTGGTTGAATTCAATTTCCTTTTTGTTTTTATTCAATTTCAATTCTCGAATTTATGTATCAATTGATACATAATTAAAAACAAACACTGAGCGACGTCTAATTAAGTGTCGATATAGTGTCCTTCTCTTCTAGAAACTGTTTTTCCTAATAAATTTACCATAGTAGTGTATCCAAAGTTACGAAATCATAAACTTAGTGGAGTATCAATAACACAACGGGTTCTATACGTGTGCACTGGTTTTATTTTATCTATCCTTTAAGCAAACGAACACACAACAGTTTAAAATTCTATTTCTTCTGAATGCAATCGCTAACAGAAACAGATTTTTTTACGCGCGCAAGCAGCTGATACTCATATTGTGAATTGAAAAGATATATACACAAACATATTTTACATGTGAAACAACCGTCAGCACAGCTGTGCTATTTGAAACACGGGGGGTATCCCCTTTTATCATCATCATACTCACTGCCCTCTCGGGAAACACCTGGTCGGCTAAGATTGTTTGCGCCCTCCTCTCAGGAACCATAGCACATAGACCAAGTACGTTTTGTTGGTACGTGATTAACCAGGGTAATAATTCCGTTAGCCAGGCCAAAGGCGACAAGAAAAAGAGGAAACATAGATGTTACAACAGATGTAAAACAATGTACGAATGATTTGCAAACACTTTCTTTTTTTTCTTTTATTATTTTCACGGAGACACCACATCAAATCAATGTCATTTCTAAATTATCATGCCATTAATGTTACATTTATTTCAGATTTTCCATAGAAGCATCCCAATAATATACCGTCATGTTTCACTTATACATGTCCAATATAAAAATAATAAGGCACAGTATTCCCTCCGGATGGCAAGAAATACATCCCTCAACGTGCCGAATTGTTTACAAGCGAATTCTATACATTAAATAAAACGCTGAGCTAACACGTGCACCGTTAAGACTGCAGTTGTGCTGTGTGTGCGACAAAGAGGGATAGGCTGGTTAAAGAGCGTTGTGGACCTGGTCACGTATATTCGTATCCCTTTTGATATATATTTATCGTGTACTCCTCATAGCACTCGCAGTATTTTCTTAACCTTTTGTTTGTACTATACAATGCGATTAAATTCGGTTCTTATAACGTTGACATGAATCGGGGATTGAAACACGGGGAGAAAAAAACTATTGGAGAAGGAAGCTTAGAAATAAAAAATTAAATGCCCTGACAGCAGCAGCTGAGAGAAGTAAGAAAACGTCAAAAAAGAATTTTGGTTTTCATAAACGTTTTCCGAACACGTGTCCCTTTGCAAAACAATACGGTAACCGGTTCGAACATAAAACTATCCGATAAGAGTAAACGCATAGAGGGTAGCTCAAGGTCGCCGGTTTGAAATATCTTTGAAGAAAATGCCCTTGATATCATATTGTTGCCCGCACATTGTATTTAATAGTAATTCGCTAACATAGTATTTAATAAACTAAAATCCCACGCTATTTCATTTAACGTCTATGAGTGTAATATGTTTTTAATAAACGTCTATCGAAGCATTTAAAACAATAAGTATACTTTTCATTTTCCGAATGTTCCCATTTTAAATAACACGAGTACAGCAAGTCTGAAAATTAATTTGTGTACAAAGTTCATCTGATCCTTTTACCCTCAGAGTTAGTATTTAAATTAATCTGGCGTTTTACGAACCGGCCACAATGAATTCGAAGTAAAATGTTGCGTTCTAAAAACAAACGGCGGTGAACGAAGTGAAATAAGTACATAGACTTTTACATGGGAAGCATAAATTGGTTGTTATTATTTACTATTGCGAGTTTCCCGTACTGTAACGTATAATTTTGGAAACAGTGCCGACCTACTCTCAATAGTAATATTTAATTTTGAAAACGTCGTTTGTATTTACTGTGCACATTTGGTCGTAAATCAAAAGGTTGACGGGAGAAGTAGTTCTGGATGTATTTTGACCGATGATGAGTTCGCTATGCTGCTGCTACCCCGTCAGGGATAGAAGCGCTAATGGGGAGGGTTTGCGGTTTTGTCCGTGTTGATAAATCGTATAGAAGTGACACGAGACGTCTAGGGAAAAGCAGCCAAGCAATAACATAACGTTTACGGAGAGGAATAATCGGAATTCAATATGAGAGCAACCCTCGAGATGATATTTTTTAATTAACTCTGTCGGATTCTACTGGGGACGTCTGCGAGGGGAATTTGTCCAGTCATAGTTTAGCTGAGCTCTTATTTTAAACTAATAAAATAGAGTACCGGGCAAAGTGCAGTTGTACATGGTCGAGGCCCGAATATGAATTTATGCAATAATTAATTCGAAAATATTGCCATTAGTGATTTCACGGTACTATGATCGTTAAGCTCATATATCCAGGTGTTATTGGCTTATGGGACCCTCTTTATGGAAAACAGCGATAAAGGGTCATTTACGAGTACAGTGAGCATATAATAATTGAAAATATTTGAGTATGTTTCAGCAAAAGAAATATAAAACCGTCGTTGTCATTATTAATTAAAACTAAAATTGTCGCTGCTATACAATACAATGAATGAATTATTATTCAATTTCCTCTGCCCTTTCGGTTGGCTTTTCATCGTTTGTTCACCTTCACCGCATGACCCCTTAACAGGAAAAACAACTAGCCAATTGGTTACATACGTTGGATAATCAACACTACTGCTATTTCCATGCTGCTCAAGTCGGATTAAACTGTTTTAAAGTTATTGCTATCCCATCTAAATCACGAAACTCGTGTAATGCCCCCGAGCGCCATTAAAATACAATAAACCTACTGCGCCAAAAACAAACTTAAATTCGAATTTAAGACCTTATAAAAGTATAATAATGCGTTTTTGTGTTTGTGAAGTTTACTAGAGCGACAATGCGCAGCAAACGTAGGGAACGACACTTGGTATAGGGGTAAAATATTACATATTCTTTTTAAAATGCCTATAGTATTATTTTCTTTTCCGAGCAGAGGGAAGACAATGCGTTCGCAGGCCATTGCCAAGACAAGTATATTCTATGGCCTGGATACGCTTGTGTGTTAAAGTTAAAAATAATGATAACGATGATAGTTAATAAATGATAATTATTATTAAAACGACACGCGTTCATTTGTTTCAAAAATAAACAACTGAAAGAATAATCGAAATGTGCATGCTGCTTGTTAGAATCATTACATGAGAGGCACTAAGGTCAACGCCGCTGATTAGATCAACGATCCCGCATCATAATAATAATACAATAATAGTAATACAACGCCAATGGATGTTAACTAAAATCCCAAAGCATTTATGTACGCCGAGACGTTTACAATAATACATAATAATGTTTTGTCCTATGCTAATTTTGTGACCTACGGCACGCATAACACTTTGAATTCATTTCGTACGCGTCATTTAACGCTAAACCCACGGCTATAATAAAATTAATTATTCCTAGTTATGTACTTGATAATCATAATGACAAAAAAATAAATGATGCGAACAACTGATTATCTCAATAAAAATTATAACTCTTAAATATATCAAAAACTTACGGTTTGAAAGACGATCGTTGCTAGTGATGACGAGCATTTGAAACTGGTAGTACTACATATGCGGGGCCGGTACCGCACCAGAATGGAAGGACCAGACAGAAGGCCCGCTGTGGCAGTACACGCGCAACACTACTGCGGCCGCCGGCGATCGCACGGTCTGGTCAGAGTGTTCAGGTTTCAGCGCTACTAGTGACATTTATCCCAACCAAAGGACATATAATAGGCACTGAAAAATAAATAAAGGTTTGCGATTTTTCAAATTGTTTTGTATGTCCAAAAACCTTTTGGCGATTTTAAATAAAACTTAACTCATCAATTTTCAACTTATACTAAAAAAAAAAAACAGGGAACTGCTAATAATCATATTTTTGTATAACACAATGATTCAGTTGACATTTTTTTTATTTGTTTACTAAAATCGTGAACTTTAAATTTATTTGTGTACTATTATAGTTTAGAAAAAATTTCAATTCAAAGAAAAGACTAAATTTTATTTATTTATTTTAAATTATTTAGATGATATTTGAAAATTACTCGTTTAAATCTCATACCTATAACTAAAAAAAAACATTCAACCAGTAGCGAATTTTTATTTACTTTTTTTCTAGGAAAGTTGTTGAAAAATACTGTATATTTTAACTATATATAAAGATCTTGTCTTACATGTTATTTAATAATATGTGAATATCAATGTTTGAGAGATGAGGTTCAGACACCTAGACCCCTTCTTGTAACTCCACCGTTCAACCTAAGAGTCTGTTTTTTTTTATTTTCAGTTCTTTTTGGCCTCTGGTTATTTATGTTTTAAATTATAAATGTATTGCATAATAAATTAATTCAATATTATATTTTGAATCAAATATCAAGAATCGTTAATTGCAAATTGTTTAGATTTTTTAGTATGAGTTAATAAATTGAGATTTAATCAATTTTTTATCCCACTCATATGTTATAAAAAATGCGTCTATAAATGATGGATTTTAATATTAATGAACTATATTACTATTTCATCAAGGTCAGAATAAACGTGTTCAATCTCTTATCGCATCTTCTTTTTTTTTTTAATGGAATTCGANTTAATATTAATGAACTATATTACTATTTCATCAAGGTCAGAATAAACGTGTTCAATCTCTTATCGCATCTTCTTTTTTTTTTTTAATGGAATTCGGAATATACATCATAGAGAAGGTATATTATTAATCATCATTGACTAATAAATTATCATTTCGATTGAAATATTTTATCGTTGGTCGATTAATCTGACTTTTGCTTCACAAACACCGTACTAATATAGTTTAAAGTATAGTTACGACTGTTAAAAAAACACTAGTGATCGATATTACCGTTCAATTTTAACATCAATTCAATTTTGCACATAATTTTGCATTATACTTGATTGTAAAACATTGTATTCAACAAAACGTCGATTAAATGATCATTTTGACTTTGCTTATTACACGAGTGCGAGTAACTACCTTGTTAATAAATAACAAGAAAATTAATTGCATTATACACTTGTGTGTACGTGCTTTTCACTTATTAATTGTTCAGCAACATTTTTCACTTCTCAGAAAAAAAAAAAACAATAACGGAGAATCGGAAAAAATATCAGCATACCAAATTCCCAAATTTCAATGTTGCAAGTGAAATCAATTACTTTTCATCGTAGAAAATAATTATTTAAGTAAGACGTGACTAAATCGGCTATCTATTAAAGTCAAAACAATAAAAATAAATAGTCTATTACTACATTAGTGTAATATTATAGCTCAAAGTTTTATTAATTATTTAAATGTGCTCTCTATACGAGTGCACTTTAGATTACATATTTAACCGAGTTATTCTAACGTTTATTTTTTTAAAGTCTTATAATTACAACAAAAATTTATTGCCATAAGATCATATAGATTTTAATAGAAAAACGACATCTGACACCCAATTGAATTTAAGAAACGGTTCATCTATCTCACTATAATATACGGCGATATTGCAATTACCGTGTGCTCTTAGATTACACGTGAAATTTTAATTGTAAGTATCCTCTTCCAAATAGTTTTCAATGGAACGTTTAGAGCGTATATAGTTCTGTTTAGGACAACTTACAATCTTGTATTTTTACCTACGATTAATACGCCATGTCAAACAGTAAAACAGTATGTCTGTTCCACATTTGCAAAAACAATAATTATCTTGACTCTACCCAAACGGCGGTCGGTACCCCACTAATTGTGAGATGTTAACGCCTGCGTTGTATTTTACAGAATCGCTATTATACTCGTAGATGGTTGCAATTATTTTATCACCGGAGTACACAACATATACACCGCCATAAAAACGAACGTTGACAATTATTTCTATGCTGCAGCGTCAGAAAATTGGGTCGACAAAGCCCGGTTGTAAATAACAGCTGCAAAATGTCACACACTGTATCAATTACGTTGTGTACATCTAATATAAGTTTAACACCGGATATTAATTTGAGAATGACTTTATTTCCTATGAACGTCCACGCGACATTTTTTCGTAAAGTTGGATTTATCCTACGTGATTCTACCTTGTTATGTGTATGGTTTTCAAATTTTATCTTGTCACCAACTCTGAGGCTTGCATCATAATTTAAAATACCGTGAACTTAATATGTTTGAATCATTTTATACAGAGTGATCTGATTATCATAAACCACTCGATTATTCGCAAAGTAAATACAATATTGAAAAAAAATGTTTTGGATTTTTTTAGCTACATATATATTTTGATTTATCAGTTACAAAGAACTTTTTAATATCATCTATGACTTACAAATTTTAATTTTTATATAAATTCCTATGATTAAAGAGTGATGATTCTAAAAAGTAATTAACAGCTAATAAATCAAGTAATATATGTAACTAAAAAATACCTAAAATATTAATCAACATTGTAATTATTTTATAAGTAACCAGTGGTTTATATATAATAAACCGATCACTCTGTATACATTAATACTTTGTACTGTCAAGAGGTTCTAACAATATGAATATAACTAAATATATACTAATGTGAGAGTTATGCTCGTTAAAAATATTTCAAATCACAATAATTTCTCAACACGTCAGACAAAACTTATTATTTACTTAGAATCGCAACACTAATGTTAAAATGTAATTACTACATGGTAAAAATTATGTAGCCGGAACTTTCAAGTTGTACAAAAGTTAGTAACACAACTAGTGTTGTGTAAAGTTTAATGGAGTAACGGTGTTTTACCATAAATGAAGAGCATATGATATTTCTTTACCCGAGTATCTGGTTACCTGGGAAACTGTTTACAATCGGTCTAAAAGGCTATTCTCCTTTAGAAATTTTTGTTACTAAAATTTTACCATTTAAGAACAGTCAATACGTACTGTATCATTAATTACTGATAAACATATAACTAAATAAGGAATGGAAAATAAAATAAATACATATAAACATACAATTTATTAACTGGGATGTTTTGTGTGCAATTTATGTTATAAATTTGATGAAAAAAAATTATACGTATGGTAATAAACTAATATTCTCTACAAAAATTATCTCGACTAAATCAAGATAATTTTTTAAAATTTAAACTAACTATAATGAGTCTAAAATTAATTGCAGCAAATTTTTTTTTTATTTTCAAACATTAAAAAATAATACAGTCTACAATATATTTTGTATTAACAATTGTAAAACGCTTTCATGTTAACAGATTGAGTGAGCGAAACTTGTAATTAACAGTTGCTAATTAATGATCTCGAGAATAGTATTACTACGTTTGCAAGTTCACAGCGCGTTCTCAGATAATATCTAAAAAATAATTACGAGAAAATGTATTTCATTAAGGACGCACTTGGGTTATTTATTTTGTTAAAGCTTTTGATAAAATGACGGTATACCCAGAGAAGTTATAATTTCTTTTTCCAAAAAAATTCCTTTTGTTTTCTTTACATTAAAAATAAAGTAAAAAGTGCTCAAAATTGTCGACAGGTACAATGTAATCATTTTTATTATCATTAAAAGCGACACACTGCACTTTAAGATTTTTAGGCTATAAATAAAGCGAAATACATACAGCAAGTTCTAATTAAAATAAACACTTTAAAGTCAATGAAAGGAATATTTTGCAAGTATTTTCTTATTTAGTGATATATTTATAGTCTTCTTTTATCAGATAAACTGTTGAAATATTTTCTTTGTGGCTGAGTATTTTATTATATACTGTTTTTTTAATAAAGATATTTATTTAGGTATAGTTTTTATAATTTTCAATGAAGTATACTTAGTACAAACTTTTTTTCCAAATTAATTAAAATATAATATTATTATGATACTTATCTCTTAATTTATTTGATTTAAAACAAATAAACAGTTTGCGAAGTACTTTTTTTTTTTTTAGATAAGCATACAATTTTAGCTTATAATTTTTCAATTATCTGAAACCGGAACAACGAATAAAGAAAAATGAAAAACTTGGTTGTCTTGAAAGTCATCTGGTTATTACTAAGAAAAATTTTATTACTAAAATCTTTTGTTAGGAAAGGTCAATGAACAAAACCTCAAGAGACTATTGACTTGGGTACTTCGGTAGGTTAAACAAGTAGATGCTTGTTAAGCTGTTCAAAAGTAATAAGTGTTTAGTGTTTGGCATTGTTCCCATCGTTAATTGCCTAGTCACCGCCAAAACTTTACTAGACAGCCAATCTAGCAAACTTTCATGAAAAAATATTATTTTCCAATAAAGTATTTCTATAGGAAATAAATAAAATAAACAAAACTAGAAAATCAGATTTATATAAGAAAATTTCCTGTTGGTCAAAACAATCTCTCCCTCTTAACGTATGTAAATCAAATCAAAATGTGAATAAATCAAAAACAAACATTTTTATATTCAGTCACATTAACATCAAGTAGTAACATAAACTGACGACGGCAGACATTAGAATTTAAAAAAATATCGTCTATCCGTGTCCCTATCAAATTAACACATTCCCCTTCACGAGTGCTCCCTTTTAGCCTCTCGTGTACTACAATAACATAATATGAACGGACGTATTTGTGTTGGCTAGAATCAATCGTTCCCACAGACCCGCAGTTTAATCAGAATAATTTCTGTCAACTCATAAAAATTACATTTCCTCGTCGACACTACTCATGACCGACACATAAAGCGACCACAAGGAAAAACGATCACACGACTTCCCAACGCTGTCCAGTCGAGATATACAATAATAACAAGAAAAGATTATGTAATGTTCATCTTACTATTAATTGATTGACGGTTCTTTTATGTTGTTATTAAACTTTTTAATTAACATTTTTAAATTTATCGTACAAACTTCGTTCTAATTTTTATTTCAGCTTTTTACAACAATCAGTTCAAGTGGTTATCAATTAATAATTTAAATGATTTTATTCAAATTTTAATAGCCTGTATTAAAAAATGATAGAAACGTTAATTTATTCTTCTTTTTAGCTTCCCATACGTAGTTATAAGTCTTACTTAGTCTTTTGAAATGTCGGTTTTAGGAGTTATAGAAAACTAAAATCAAAAATCATATGATTTTTGGTGAAAATAGCTAATTTTTAAATGTTTTCCATAATAACGTATACCTACAATATTTTAAATTATTGAAAATTTAAGTTTACTTAATAAAATACATGATTAAAAACAGAAAATGTTCCAGTGACTTAGTTTTTGTGAGTTATTGACTTTTTAAGTAAAAAATTATGTAATTTTTGATAAACGTGATACATTTTTTAAAGTTTTTTTAATCAAAATACGCATTGAAGAATTTTGCGACAGCGATTTTAATGACTTTAGCTGTCAATCAATACTAATCTGAAAAATACCTCAACTTCACTACGCTAAATACCGATTGTATTTAACTTTTTAGAATTATGTATAATAAATGATATCGGTATAATTCAAACTTATTTTAAATAAAACAATCATTTAACAGTAATTTTCATTTTTTTAAACTCTAAAACTTAATAGTTAAAATTTCCTTAACAAAATGCCACATAATATAATATGTTATCTATTTTATATTGTTATACAGGGCGTTCAACATGTAAGGAAACAAGTTAATTGTTATAAACAATGAGAACAATAGAAACCTATTTCCTTACTTCCTGAACATCCTATATATGATTTAATATTGTTAAATTATGTATAATATGTTATTGCTTTATCTTCTACAAATAGTCTGATTAATTTTCACAGTGCTCATTAAAATATTTTTAGAATGGAAGTGAAAAATATTGTTTAGCAAGACTTGGTGAAGGTTTAACATTAGCCGGATGTAAATAGTTTGCACAAGCGAAATGCATTGAATCTATTCAGGCTCATTAAGCCAAATCAATTAAAAACTCAGTGAACATTAAATAAAACCAATAATTAAGTACAAATCGTTAAAAATACTAATAATTATTCATCGTTTTATCAGAAGCGCTTTATTTATTTTAAGCTTCGTCATACTCAGTCAGTCTATATAAATTTCAGAAAATAATTATGATATGCATAATGTAGTATGAATAATTCAAATTGAAAATAATATTACAAGTATATCTCTACATATACATAGTATTCTACTAAATTTTACTGAAAAATATACAACAATACACTAGATAGAAGGTCTTCATAGTATTGGGGAGTAGTAAGTCGTAAAATATAAAAATGAGTGAAATATGATGTAGAAATATATATAAATCAATGAACCGTAGGGGTAGCTTCACCTCAGGGGACTTGTAGTTGTAGGTCTCCAAAGTGCGCCAAATAATCGTATGTCAAACTCACTTTATACTCGAGGGAAGATTCAAAAATTCAGGTTGGCTGAATTATTTGTAAAAATAACACAAAGTCAAACTTTGATAGTAATATAGTTTAATATAATAGATTTTTGTTGAAAATATTTTAAGAATTTCATATTTCATAAGCAGAAACACATATTCCTTAAGTCTCTGATATTATCTTTATACACATTCGTGTACTAATGTGATTCATCTTTTATTTTATTACCACCAAGTAGATAGAGACTGGCGTTTGCGTTTACTAATCCACATATATGATTCTAAAGCAGAGATTTTTCTCGAATATTTTTAAGACTTCAAATAATAAACCGCTTTTTAGTCAGCGTAAGTGTAATGTTTCAACTATATATTATTTTCAACGAATTCTTTAGTGAAAAGTCAAATTCAAAATTATAAACCTGATCACGTTCTTTATCAAGCTCGTCGTTTATATTTCACTTCTTATTTAATATTTTAATCGCATCTAAATAACGAATAGAGGGAGCTTTTAATGTTAATTATACTTTACAAATACCAACTTAAAAATTACGGATTAACAATAACAGAATAAAAACTATCCCATTATGAAATTTAAATTAAAGAAAAGTTGACAATTAGACAACTAAGAAATATTAATAGTGTTGGAATAATTGATTGAATATATTTGAAATATCAGCAGCAACAAAAGAAAGCATTGAAAGTTGAAACTCCATGCATAAGTTTTTATCAAAATTCTATTTTACTTAACGTTTTCATAGAAATGTGGGCAATGTATCAATTTGTTTTATTTTTGTAATTATTTATTAGTATTGAATAATTAATTCAGCTTTTTTTAATAAAAATATAGCAGAACCCCTTTTAAAACTGTTTTATTTAAATAATCTTGTAAAAATCATAGCGTGGTATATACATCTTGCTCCGTTTATGTAATGTTGACTGGGAAATGTTTAGCATGTCAGACATCCCACTCGTATCATAAACTAATAAGAAATATAAAATGCTTTTATTTAGTAGAATATTTATTCAAAACTGAATACTGAATATTCAAATTTATATACAACGCTAAACTTTAAAATAATTCATCTTGAATTTTAAAAAAAACTAATTTAAATATTAAAAAAACATTAATGGTTGTATAGTATATTTTCTTTTAAAAATGTTGATAATATCTTATTAGCAATTAAAAAAATAATATTTGTTAAAACATATTTATTATAATTTATTTATAAATTTAATCAATCAAATTATCGTGAAGTACCACGTACAAAAAACTCTATAGGTATTCCGATAACTGTCTTATTGGTAATGGTATTATGTAAATTATTCGACAATGGGACAATTGAATTTCATTTGTATAATATAAGTTATAATTATATTGTTTAATTACAGTGGCTCTTAATAAGGTTTTGTTTTATTTCATTTGTTAAATAAATGTTGTGGTTATAAGTTCACCAATAAATGATCAGACCTATGAATAATAAAAGGTATGCGGACGTTTAATAACAACACGAATGAAAAGCGTTGAAAAATTGTGTAATGTAATTTGACATATCCTAACTACTTGAATGCTATCAAATACATTACAATATTCATCCCTATACACTGAAAATAGCAATCGCAGTATCTTACAATGGATCTTTTAGGGATTTTGTTGAACAACCAATTTCATCTCCGAGTACCGCCATGTTAACGACACGCAATTTCCGTTATATTACCTTTTTTTTTGTTTTGAATTTGTACCTTATGACAGAGCGATATGTATTCATACTATATTGACGTATTTTAATTAAATGTAAAATTGTAATTTCCGTTTATATCAAACAAAATTTTACTTAAAAAGATACTATTTATTTTATTTTTGAACATAGCTAATTGTATATTCCATAATTCAATAAAAAATTACATTCAATTTAATTGCAATGATGTTTCTCTTTAATGTATTGAAATTACTACAAGCATAAATAAAACTAATTTCTTTTTTTTTTGAATATCAATTAAATTTTCATAAAATTGATGAAAAAATTACTTGAGAGTAATTTTTGAAGTGTTCGCATTTTCCTGTGTTATCATGACTCGTATATTGAAGTGACAAAAGAGATCTTAAGAGTTCTTGAAAAAGCAGTATTACCGAATAAGCTGATGTTGTGTCAATGGACACTTGTGTACAGATAGGCTTAACCTAATCGTTAGGGTGAGCTTTACAGCCGGTAAATAATAATAAAAATATATGAACGATGAGACGGACACTATATTTTATTGCTAGTAGATTGAATATTACATAATATCATATCACGCACAAAAATGACAATACTGCTAGTCGTAAATGTTACCTTATTGAAACCGTTTTTATGTTTTTTTATAAAATTGTTCTTTTTTTTTGTTCGCGTCGAAAGGTAGGAAACGTTATTTTTATAGCTTCTTTTTAAACTGAGTTTTTGAATTTGCTGATATTTCATAGATCTTTCAAACTTTACCATTGCAGAGTTTTATGAAAACATTTTTTTATTAATCTGGCACCAAGGCATTACAGAATAAAGAAAACTACAATATCGTACAGAAAAATATAAATATTTCTACATACTTACGGCATCCGATGGTTGTCTGGATGAACATGAGGTACTGGTGATGAAGCGTTTCGTCGGATGTACTTTAGAATTGAACGTCCGTCGCACCACCGCCAGACTTTTATAGGGTGTGCGTGTGTATAGCTAAAAGGGAGGATGCTGCGCGCGTTTATCTCCATGGTGACCACAAACCGACTAAATACTAAATGAGCTAACGTTTAATTGAATTGCTTTAGATTTTACCTTGTAAAACATGCAATGTTGTATACACGCGGTTATGATATTTTCATATTTGATATACTTGTACATCAAAGACCAAATCACCAGTGGTCACCCTTAGGATACTTGAATGTTTGAAAAAATAATGATCTTTATAAAACGACTGTATCATTATTTGGTTTAACACGAATCTTGTTACAAGAATCATGAGACTTTAGGTCTAACATAGGATTATTTATTAACAAATAAAGTACATACGGCGTTCTGGGTAGGCCAAATGACTACATATCATAGATTTATGTAGTTAAAAAATACATACACTCTTTCAAAAAATTTCCGAATTTTCATATACATCTGTTAGAAGTTTTTAATTCATATAAATGTTAATGTGCGAATTTTCGATACTTTATATTAAAACTACACTACTTGTGCGTAAAATGAACATGTATATTAAAAATATCATACTGATTTACTGGAATGTTTGAATCATTTCTTACAGTATAATGTAAAGAAACAATTTTTTCTATGTGAATTTTTTTTTAATTTCTACATTTAATAACATAATATTTATTTTATTTATTTAAACTTTAAATAACATAATGCATTTATTTGTCATTAAAATTATTAGCTTCATACAAAAATAATATTTGTGATTCCTAGAGCAAAATGACAAAAATGATTATTTATATATTTATTTCAAAAATGTGACTTTGACCCCTTAAGCTCAAAACTTATAAATTCTAATAATGTACAAGAAAAATAGATACTTAATAGTTTATATTTCTTCAACTTTACTGATCTAGAGAAATACAAATAATATTTTATTATTTTTCTTATATTGTTTATCAAATTAATGTATTTAACATTGTATGAAAATTAATTTAATATACTTGTTTGAAAACTAATTTAATGAATTAATTTCTTGAAGGGAAAATGTTGCTTTCTGGTAGAAAATCGTTAAATTTGTCAGCTTTTTACAATGGTATTTTAAAATAAATAGTAATAAGGAGCTGTTAAAGATTTCACTTAAGTTGAATTACTGAGGTTTTAAAATACAACTTTATAATTTTAAAATAAATCATGTTAAACAACTATTATCGAATTAATTTAAATTCCTATTACTATGTTGGTAAAGTCCCATTATTTATCGTTATTCATAGCATTATGCAATTCTCAGAATAATTAAAATCGGCCTCAAAACGCGAGAGTTGAACACGAAAATCATAATTTTAATTATTAAATTGTATTTTCAAACACTTTTCTACGGTGTACGTTTATGAAAATTTAATTACAGCTTTTTACTTTTTAATATTGCTGATCATTAATAACTTAATTCATCAGAAAAATAATATATAAAGTTATGTTTTATTTAAATATATACAGAGCGATTTATTAAAAATAAAATACCCAAATTTTTATTTAATAATGGTTTTTTGTAAAAATGTACTTAAAAATTTGATTTAGTTTGTGAATCATAGTAAATATTAAGTTTATTATACAAAAAATTTATTGCTAAAGGTATAATTTAGGAGTTACATTTAAAAGTTAATTGGAAACTTGTAATTATTTTTTTACTATTTCATAATGAATGTTTTAAATGAAATATTAACTGGTAATAACTATATTCGTTATATTACTTTTTAGTTAAATATAATTTTTAGGTATAGTCGAGAGAAGTACACAACGTAAAATAATTGAGGCACTGACAATGAAAAGGATGTAGGTACCATAAGGATATAAAAATCAAGTTTTTTCACTAAGAATTATGTTTGTTTCAAGGCTAATTGTGTAGAAAAGGAGGTAAGTTCCTATCTATTTAAATTAGTAATAATCGGTACTGGTTTTTAGCTGAGAAAGTACAGTTTTTGAGTTCTTAAAACGTTTTTTTCTTCTCCTATAAAATTTGGCACTTACACCCTTTTCATATCCAGTGTCTCACTTCTTTTATTTTATCTATTTTTCATTAATAAGTACAAAAATAATTATAGGTTACCATCGAAAGTTGCCCTTAGAAATTACTGTTATAAATAGTTTTTTTTACAATAAGCTTGTAAGCTAAACACCCCTATCTCCTACAACTAAAAACTATAACAACTCAAAAAGTAATAATACGATAGTGATTATCGACCTGTCAACATTTGTAAAAATTTCCCCTAAAATCTATCATAAATAATAATTTTTCTTACAATAAACTTGATATTTACTATGGTTTATAAAAATAAATAAAATTATAGCATAGTTTTATAAAAAAAAATCATTATTTAATGAAAAAATTGGTAGTATTATTCATAATAAATCACACTGAATATACATGATGTCTTATCAGGTAATCTTTAATAACTTTTGATCCAGCAAATATTTTGTATCTGTGATTTGAAAATATTCTGTCGTTTAAAAAAAACTTCATAGGAGTTTTGGAAATTTTGATTGAAGAACCCTGCAGCGTAAAAATAGATAACTCTAAATTATGAGATCAATATACAGGGTGATTGAAATTTGGTAAGACACTTATTTTCTCAAAAAATATTGAGAATTTTAAATTTTATTATAGAGAAAAAATATCAAGTTCAAAAATCTCTACAATAATATGTAGTCAAACCATTATTTTTTTCGTCCCTTCAAGGATAAAAACTCTTATTTATAATTTTCTTATATGGGAACCCTTATTTTTAACTTTATATTATGATAGAAAAAAAATTACAAACAATTTTGTTCTTATAATTTTTTTTATCCGATTAACCGTTCGTCCGTTACAGCTTGTTAAAGTTAAGTGATTTTAGGCTAAATTTCTATTGTCATTTTACCGTATTAAATACAGAAGTCATTATTTTTATTTGCTGTTTGTATAAGCCAAATTTTATTGATCAAATTATGACAGGTAAATTAGCTATAAAAATGTACTACGTACTAAATGAGTGATAACAATAATAGATTCAAACCGTTTTTTCGGTGTATTATTAATAGCTAAGTCTATGGTTTTGTAAGACTAAAGGATCTAACAAAAATGCCGGTTGCACTGCCACCGATATTATGAAACGTAATAAATAACAATATTTTTTCTGGAAGTCAAAATCTTTAAACAATTATAAAACGTAAACGGTTGTTCGGATAAAAAAAATTATATAAACAAAATTGTTTGTAATTTTTTTTTCTATCATACTATCAAATCAAAAATAGTGGTTCCCATTTAAAAAAATTATAAATATACATTTTTATCCCTGAAGGGAAAAAAAAAAATTTATTTAACTTCATATTATTGTAGAGTTTTATAAACTTAATAATTTTTCTTTTTACAAAAATTTTAAATATACAATAGTTTCTGAGAAAATAAGTGTCTTGCCAGATATCGATCACTTTGTATAATGGTTTTTATTTAATTTAAAATTTTGTGTATATTTATGCAGATTAGCACTGAAATTAAATTTTAAATTCAATTTTTGTCTTTTCATAATGACCCATGACTTTTCAAATATGGTTATTTCAAAACTAATATGTTAAACCAACCAAACTTGAGTAAATAAAAATTAAAAAGCTTCAAGTCCTAGGTAAATTTGTATTTAAAACACAAAATCTAAATTTATCTAAAGAAATGATTTAAAAATTATGTACGGTATATTTTTTTGTAACTTCAAAATAAAACTAGTTTAAACATTACATCAAATTCTGATTCAACTGGCAAAACTTAGGTGCTTTTCAACAAAAATCTTACACAATTTTCAAACGGTAGTAGTACTAATACCATTATTAATATTTGTTTTTATCATAACAAATTTTGACTTCTAAGCTTTGACAAATTTGTGGCAACTTGTTTTTTAGCTATAGGTACTTTTCTTCAGGATTAATTATCACAATTGTTCAGTAAATAAAAAAACGCGTTTCTATTACTCTTACTGTTTATAATAATTTACCTTTTTCCTTATTTACTGAACAATCTGCATAACACGTTTTATTAAAAAGTTAAGTACAGAAAAAATCCAGAAAAATTGAGTTAGTAAATTTCGAATTTCTTATTTCTATTTTAAAAAATCGATATTCACGTAACAGTAAACTACAAAAGTTATGTGGCGTTGTTTTTTGCAGTAAAATTATACAGTTTTATTATTATAACTTTTTTATTTTGACTAATGTATATTCATGAAATTCGTGGAATCCCATTTATTAGTCATTCTTCAGACGCTAACCGATGCGATATGAAAATATGAACACATGTATTACTTTATTGCTAGCTTTTAAAAAGTGTCAATCAAGACAATAACTTCAACAATAATTTTTCCATAAAAGCAATACGGGCGTGTATAATTCATTTTTTTTTTTTTTCAGAAAAAGGGAGATTGAAAGTAGTCTTTTGAATAATACCCGAAGCAGCTGCAAAATAAGAAGCAGACCTTTTTTCTCGTGAACAATGCAAAATATTATCACTTACACGTTTTTGTATTTACTTCCTTTGAACGTCCTTGTACGTATAGATATCGAAGGTTGAAAAAAGATGCCGAACGATCCTTCATTTCTTCGTCAATAGTGTCACATACACGTATAATATAGGTATTTACTTGGCATAGGCACACAAGGCACAGTAATCTTAAAATGTCATGCTTATACATACAGTATGCAGACTTAAGTATAACAAATTGTCCTCAGGAGACAAACTCTAAGTCTTAACTCTGGTTATTATATGTTTATATGTTCTCGTATAGTACGAATTATTGGAAGTTATTATTACACTACTCATCCATATATATATATAAGAGAGTGAGTAAATGACTTATGTAATTTATTCGAAATAATTAGAAACATTATGTGTATAACATACACAGTATAATTGATGTTTGACCACTAAATTTCTTTTGAAAAAATAATAATTTTGATCAACGACAAATCGACCTGATTTTTAGATCAATGATCATTCATTTTAGGTCAGTTTGTATAAATAATATAAATATTATCAAGTCAAATAAATCAAAATTATATGTTGGAAAAAATTTTCGCACAAAAAATAATATTTTTTATACGATTGTATATTATCCCAAATGTATGAACAATTAACTTTGAAAGTAAAATAATAATAATAAATTTGGATAAAATTACCCAGTTGTAAACGTTTTACCCTATTCTTAACGAATACCAATCTAGATTAGTATTACTGAATTACAATAAATATTCAAAGTTTTCTATACTCTCATAATTTTTTATCATAATACTGTCTTATAAAATGTTATGAATGTTACTTTTATTTAGTTGCCTATATAATTCAAGGCTTACCAGCATTAATGATATTTTTGGAAAACTTTTTATCGCTTTCATCCATTTTAGCCCGACTTCTAAGTGATATTTATTTTGTAATTACCATTATTTTGAGTTCCATTAGCGCACTGCATAAAAAGACAGCAGTGGCACTCGACAAACTTGTCACGGTAAAATATGAACAAACTATCCTACGCCCATAATTATTATTACCCACGTCTAGAATACTACTTAACAGTTTTGAGCGGCAAACATAAACTACATAAAACTGAATAATAGAGTACTAGGGTAGTTTTTTTAAACATTATCGTCATTAATTGTTTATTAATTAAAAAAACTCCCCGAATTTAATATCACATATAAAAATTAATTTTAAAAATTATTTTTGTAATCTTAATAAAAATGACTAAGTTATTTGTTAGCTACTTTGATAGAAAATAATGCGTAAATACCATGTGTGCAATCAAGTGGATACATTTTTCAGTAGCATACTTTCAAAAACACTTTATATGGTTTCCCGATATTTGTAATATTTCAACAGAGTAACCTGTATTCATAAGAATGAGACTGATGAATTTTTTAGACTTGAGTCAGTGAACAAAATACTAAAAGCTTTTCGAAAATCTCTTTAAACATTGTTATAATTTTGTGAAGTTTGAAAAATGTCATTGTAAATTTTTGATTTACTATTTGAATCATAAACGTGTTTGCTCCTTTTTCTCAGATCGTGTCTGTAAGACTAATGAAAGAATTAATAAAATTATATTAATTGCAAAATAACATATATTTTTAACAAACGAGGAATAAGAATAACTTTTCCGAAATCTTTTTCATTTTCATTTACTCTATGAAATACTCTAGCTAAATACTTAGATAATTAAATATGCACAACAAGAATTACTCATAGGTAATATCTTCATTAAATTTATTAATATATTAGGTTGAAGTCAACATTTAAATAAGTAAAAAAATAGTGTAATAATTACATAAATAATTATTATTTATATAATTGAAAAACTAAAACTAAAAATTGATTATTATTATTGTCAGTGTTAGAATAAATAAACGAAAAAAAATACGATAAAGATAAAGAGTTTTTTGAAAATATTCAGGTTCAAATATAGAAAACCTTTATAATTTTTAATTGATTAAAAATAATGATAACATATTTTATATTTAAATATAATAGATATTCAACTAAGAAATTGTTTAAAATGTTAATAAAAACAAATTTGTCTTACTTGATGAGTAGTTACAGTCATACTAAAATACCAATAACAATATGAGTTTCTTTATATTATAAATAAAGAACATTATTGATACATAATTACTCATATATAAACTTCAAACACGACTTTATTTGCCATGTGAATTCATAAATTAATTATAACCATTAAAATATTATTAATAGAATTCAAGCTTATAATACCAAAAAAGATTTTTTAACACAATTTTAAAATTAACATAGTTATAAAAGTTGATTAAAAATATTTTATGAAAAGATATTAAAATATTTAAACATTAATTAGAAAAACAGACAATATTAAAAATGTATAGAGAACCAAATAAAACCAAACGTTTTATTTGATATTTTCAATATTTATAAAAAAAAAAATATATACAAATTATTGCAATAGCTGCCAACAAAGTAAGAGTTATAAAAATCATAGCGTTATAAAGGTTATAAAATACTATCAACAATTACTTCATATTTACATGATAATCTCACTATTTTTGTATTAAGTATTATTGACAATAGTAAGCAAATAAAAGTATAAGTTTTAAGTCATCAATGGATGAAGAGACAGTGGTGACAAACAGGTTACATTATACAATCATCGAATTACGATTCTGGCATGTATGTATGTATGTTTACATGTGAGTGCATTTTATGTAAAAAAAAAAGAAAAAACTATAATGAAAGACAATAATATTAGATCTATTGAATAAAGATGTTCAAATCATCGCCTACAACAGTTGATTATTAGTTTTAACTTTTAATTCCACGCTTTTAAATATCCGATAAAAGCCTACCGTAACAAATTCGGCGAGCTGTCGATGACCGCAGGAACTGTAGATAAACTATAAATTTCGGAAATAGCATAGAATATTTTTATAGTTCTATAAAGTATAGTTTAATATGTTTGTTTGTAGGTAAAATAAAATTTCATCCAATATAATTTAAAATACTGATACAATATAAATAAAAACTAAAAATGGATGAGTATCTTTCATCTAAGATACATTCAGATACAAAAACTATTATGTTTGAAAACATTAATTCAATGTAACTTATAACATTTTATTGTGAGGAAAAAACAAATCTAATATTTACATAATACAATGTATTAGAATTTCATTTATAAGTTTATTATACAAGATAAATTATTACTTTTCTATTGATTTTATAATCATTTTTTAAAGTTTAAATATTAATATTTTGTAAAAAACACGAACTTCAGCCTCTTCAAAGTATAATGAAACATGCTTTAAAAAGAGAAAATG
Organism: Daktulosphaira vitifoliae; assembly: GCF_025091365.1. NCBI lineage: Eukaryota > Metazoa > Arthropoda > Insecta > Hemiptera > Phylloxeridae > Daktulosphaira > Daktulosphaira vitifoliae. Next base: position 25,161,699 of record NW_026099573.1, read on the forward strand.
TAGCAATTAAAACTGGCCTTCTAAAAATTCTATTTATTTATTAATATTCTATTCTATGAATTACTAAAATCATAATACCAAATATGAAGTGGTTCAATTAATAAAATTATATTTTTTACGATAACTTGATTATTATCTTCATACAACCAAGGAATTCAATTTATTTAGAACATTAACTGAAGGTAAATTTGATGTGTTATAATTTTTTGAAAAGGAGCGGTATTGATGTAAGGTTATAGATACTACGAATAAAATAATCGAACTTTTGATTAAAAGTACAAAACTAAAAAAATAATAATAAAAACATCCTGCTCATTTTTTTTTTCAAACTTATTTTAAAACTGTTCTTGTTTCTTAATGAAAATGGAAGATTTTTATCTTATTTATATTGTTTTATTATGTTATATTACATTATTTTCATTTTATGTTGATCGTAATGAAAGGTAGCTGACATATTAAATATAGTATGAACATTATAATAATAATATATGGAATGTGTTATAAATATATTTGTGTTTGTAGCTTTGGGTTACGGGTTTTTTTTATTTCAAAGTTGTTTTACTTAGGACAATATTCCATATAAGTTCAATTATATATAAAAATTCTTTATTTGTATTACAACTTATTTATCTGATTACCTTAATTCATCCACAGTATAATAATAATCCAGTAAGTTAATTCCAATTTGCTAATTCTACCGAAAAAAAGTTATTTTACTTCAACGACAAACTTATTATTAAAGAATAATTATGGAAATTTTTTTTTACTGTCAAGTTCGCTTTAAAAACTTTAATTTGTGTATAGGCTAATAGAATATAGTCTTTCTAGAACCTTTTTTAATATTGAACAAAAAAAAATGTTAGCACAATTTTTTGTTTACAAGGGGGTTTCAAACCAAAGGCGTGACCAGAATTAAAGTCTAAAGCAGTCCCAGTTTTATTTATTATAAGTCTGTACCAAAATGAGGCCACTCTAGAGGCGTTTTAAAAATTTTTATTTTAATTTTCATTTGAGAATAATACATTTTTTAGACCCAAGCCTAGAGCTAGCTATGTTAAAAGATTAGACGCGGGTTTATTCGACCTACCCACTGGGTAGGTATTTACATAAGGTTTTTACTCGTTAAATAAATATATAAAATAACACTTCAAATATTAAATATTAATATTTTGAAAATTATTAACTATTTTAAATTTAGACTGGAGGTGAAGAACGGATGCTACAATTTTTATCGTTAGTCATTTCTCGGCAGCAATCCTCTTGCCGCCTAGAAATTAAAATGTGAATATCTTCCGAAGCACTGATCCAAAAATCATTTTCTTAATTAGATTACTTTCTATTAAATAAGCTAAATTATTCATATGATGCCATTTAGAAAAGTACAGTTGACACCACAATAAGGTATAAGGAAAAAAAATTATTATTGTATAACAGATAAATGAAAATATACATATAACTAATAACTAACAAAATCTAAACAAAACTTTTGGTAAGAACTTATTTTTTTAAGAGAAATTATGTAGTTAGAATTAAAAGAATCTCCTTGTATAAATCATCAAAATTGGTTTAATATAAGCCATAAGATGATAGAGTCTAATAATAATAATAAAAGCATATCAATTTTAATCTAATTTGCATTTTAAAACATTTTTATTTGTTTTTTTAATTTTTAATTGCAGCAAATTGTAAATAGTATTTATAACAAAAATAATTTTTTTATTTTAAAAGTTTAGTCACTCTAGAAAATCATAAATTATGAGATAAAACATTTTCTATCTGCTCAATGGAAAATTTTGATTTTCAACATAAAATTAAAGTTTAAAATAAAATTTAGGTTAATTATAAATGATTTTTATATTTTTTGGGGGGAATTTTAAAAATAAAAAACTTAAATTGTTCATTTAATGGTGATATAAAGAATTTCATATAATTCGCTGGCGTATCAGGCAGTTTTGATAAATCTATGTCATGTTAGTGTGAAATAAAAAACTATAATTAATTTCAATGAATATTTTTCTAGAATAAGTATTAATATTATAATAAATATTATATATTCGACAAAAAATATAACGGTAAATATTGTTAAAACTTAAAATTATAAAAGAACTAAGTTCATAAATATTAAATAAGTATAATCTAATTGAATAATTTATTGTAATAATTTATCATATTAAAAAAAAAATGAATATATGTATATATAGAAAATATGTGAATAAAAATGTATATGATCGTAGAACAAAATAAAAATAACATTTTCCCCAAATTCAAAATTTGAGTAATTTAATTCCTATTTTTTTTTTTTTAAATATTTAGTCTATTGCCTTAGAATTTTTGTTGTTCTCTTGTAAATCTTCATTTAGTTTTATAATTCTTTCATTATACATGTCTGTAGCAGTTTCACGTAATATTTTAATATTATGAATTACTTTTTTTATATTTTCAATATTATCCTCGTACATTTCAATTTGTATTTCGTAGTCTGGTTTACCCTTAAAAAGACTGTAAAAATATACTGTGTATCAAAACTAGATTAGAAACATAAAAACATTGGATAATTACTCTAAGTATAAACCACGCATAACAAGTGCGAAATTAAGACGTTCATTCATTGTGTTTTCTTTTAAAGACAGAATCGAGAAAATTTGTTTTATATTTTTCTCTTCTTTTTTCATTAAATATCTTGTCTAAAAAAATCAGTGTAATATTTTGACGAATATATATCAATTTTATATTTTTATTTTTACCGTTTGTTTAAAAAAATCTATAATTTTTTTGTTAATATCTGACCCATAAGAAATCTTTCTCTCATTAATCTAAAAATGGTTAAAAAATTAATTAACTTTTAAAAGTAATAAGCTATTTTTAATGAGCTCACCAAAAATAAACCATTATAAGGTAAATCACAAAAATTATCATTAGAGAATTGAGTTGACGAACTATTATCATTGTTCAAATCCTCTAATTGTTTTTTTACTTTCGACAATAATTGTTTAAAACAGACACTCGAAAGTTTAATTTGAGATACATCATAATAATCAAGTCTCCTTAAGCAACCATTACAGTTGTAATTGCTATCCACACAATTGCACGTTAGTTGACTCTGATTTTGAACTTCATTTCTTATTTTTGGGGTAACAAATTCTGTAAAATGAATTGATTCTGTTTGTATAGCCATAGAACGGAATTTTTGAACAGGAAGAACCCAATGGTCTATAATAGATTGGTTGTCGAGAGCGCAACTTTTAATTATGTCTACTGCTGAATGTTTTGATTGCTTTTGATTCAAAGTTGACGTAGCAGTAATTGAATTTTCAAATTTCTTAATTGAATCTAAGCTTTTGTATTCCTTTGTTAATGGGATGTTCCTTAACTCTTGTTCTTGTTGTGATATTAAATCATAGTAAGAGGTTTGATTGTGTAAATCAGTGGACACAATACAATCTGGTTTATTGTTAAAATAAAAGGAAATATTATTGAAAGAATAGTGGTATTGAAGTTCTCTCAGTTACCTTGTTCACACTTGCTTGTCTCTAGAGTATTTTTAGATAATAACTGCAAAGATGACAAACTTTGACAAATATTTTGTTTATTGTGGTCAATCTAAAATAATTTAAATTATTTTTTATTATCTTATTTACATTTTTATTTTTTAATATACTATATATATATATATATATAGTGTGAAAGAGAAAGTGTGTGTGTGTTCCTATTAATCATAAACCACTTGATTACTTTCAAAATAAATAATGTCTCTCTACAAAAAAAAAAAAATGATAGAATATTTTAATTGACGTCAAATGAACTAACTTGAGTAATTAAATATATATAAACATTTTAGTTGTATCTATCTAGAAAATTAGAAAATCTTTACAAGAATGATTAAGAAACACATACATTTGCTAACAAAAATTAAGTAAAGAAATCTGGCTCATTTGAGGTACATATAATAGTGATAGAATTATTTTTCATTTAACTTTTTAAATGATATTTAAAAAGGTTATTGTATTGTAAAATTTTATAATTTTAAAGTACAGAATTTTAGACTAATTTATTTAGTTGAATATATGTTTTTGGACCTTCAAATTAAATTCATTGATTCATTAAACATAAAACTGAATTTTTTACCTTTCAAAAGAAAATTTATGAGAGTACAAAACTGTTTGTTTTTTCTTTGTTATATTATTTATTTTTGAAATAATTTTCAGTACTATTATAATTATGCAAAAAGATTATTGTGTCATTGTATATATTGCTTTCCATAAAATATTCGTAATTAATTGGCTTAATGAAATTAAATAAGTAAAAAAAAGTCTACACATTTTAATAATAACCTTATCCTGAATAGATGATGTTTTTTCGATAATTATAGAACTAAGTTTTTGCAAATGTTGACTAGATTTCTTCGATAAATCCAATAAATTAGATATTTTACTGTCCAATGCCTATATTCAATTTTTGTTTAAATATAATTTCTGTTGGCCGTACTTTTAAAGATCTCAAAAGAAAAAAAAGGTCAAAAAAGTTTTTTTACATACAATATATGATGGTCTTCGTGATAATGGCTGGAAACAATTTGATTCCTCTTCCATTTCAAAATTTTCATTCTATATGGAATAAATTAAGAAAAAATAATAAATAATATGAATTTATATTACTTTAGACGATTAAACTCTACACAGTGAACGAATTCTGTTTGCGTTTCTACACTAGTAAAATTACTTCCGTTGTTCATTAATTCAGTTTTAGAATGAAATTCGCGTTCTAATATAGAAATTTCTCTTTGATTTTGGCTAAGTGTCGTCATTTCTATCATTGAATGTTTTTGATAATTGATTGAACTGTTCATATTATCCACAATGGATATTTCTCTGTATTCTAAATTTTAATTTATTGTGTATTGTAACAAATTTTTTTTGACTTATTTCTATAAATGATATGAAAGATACATTTTATATAATAATAAAAAATCAATTATAGTTATTAGCTTCGATGCGAAGCGGAGAAGGTATTAATTTTACTATGATGTGTTTTTTTTTTTTTTATGTCTGTTGCCACTTTTTCTCAGCTCTCACTGGACCAATTTCTTTCAAAAATACGTCAAAAGATCACAAATCGTATCTAGTTGAAGACATTACCCTTAAAAATTGAAAAAAATTCCCTCGTTCCCCGCAAATGGGGGAAATATCCAAAAAAATTACAAATTTAAAAATCGCTAATTTTCGAAATTTTTTCA
>NW_026099573.1:25167600-25267886 GCF_025091365.1 Daktulosphaira vitifoliae
TACCATATTGAAAAATATACTATTTTTGTATGATAATTATGGGTTTTGTATTTTATTTTAATAGAAGTTGATGTTGCTTTTGCAATTATCCATCAATTTTTTAAAATTAAACACTATCTACAGATTTGCATCGAAGCGTTTCTTATGATAGTGATTTTAATCACTGTCAGATTAAATCTATACTGGACCCTACTATGCAATGTCTCCACTATGCCGCGACCCCACTGTGCTACCGTTATTTTGTTATTTGTTTTTAGTAATAAAAAATAAAAATTTGTTTTTTTAATTTAAAATTTTACCAAAATTTTAAAGTAGCTAGTTTTTAGCAATTTTCATACAAAAATAATAAAAGGTTAGATAACAATTTTAGAACTAGTAAATATTTAACAAAGTGATTTTATAAATGGAGTGGGTATGTAACTCTAGTGGAGTATGAATTATAAATATATATCAGTACAAGCTAGTTTTTTAATATTTAACAACAACTATAATATACATAACAATTATATTATTTTGTAGATAGAGAGTATAACTATTTTCGTCAAAGAATATATGTATATTCAAGTAAATATATTTAAGTCGAAAATATTTTTTTTTTTTAATGTATATACTAATAAAGAAATCATTATTTTATGTAAACGAGTATAATTATTTAAAAGTCATGTTTACCATGCTATTTAAACAAGGAGAAATAAATTTAAAATTTGGATAGCAAATCTTTTTTCAATGTATACTATTGTTTATGGGGAAAAATTAGTCAATTAAAATATATAAATACATACAGAGTGATTCCTTAACTACATAATCTCGCGAAATGTCTTCAAAAATATTAAAGTAAATTATTTTATTTTAAATTATAGTTTTTTTTTATGAACTGCATTACACAAAAAATTTATTTTTTTCTACTATTCCTTATATTTTTAATTCGTATTAACTTTAAATTAATGGCAAAGCATTAATTCAAATGGCAACCATAATTAATTTTAATACCATCAAATTTATTTGATTGAAAAAATCTTTTGTATAATACGGGTTTTAACGAATTACAGTTATTTGAAGTTTAAGGGCGATCAGGAAAGAGCGTATCTATTTTTAAAAGACAATAACATTATCAAATCAAGTATCGATATTATCAATTCGATAACCAATATTAGTGAATAGACAAACCAATTGTACACCCTAACTTGATGATATGAATCGGATGGACTCATCAGTTTACAACCTATTAAAGATGCTACCTTTAATTTGTAAAATTTTATATATTTAATAAATAACTAAATAAAAATTTAATTTTAATTTAAATCTTTAATTTTTAAATTAAATCAAATAAAAAAAAATGCTTTAAACGTAGTCCAAAACTATAGAAATTATATAAAAAAAGTAACACAAAATATATGCTGGATGAAAAGTTATCAAAGATTTTAAAACCTACTGGAACACTAGATATATTCAGTATGATTTATTAAGAATACTACTCCCAAATGGTTCGTTAAATAATAATTTTTTTTTTTATAAAAATTTACAAATTATAATCTTATTTATTCTTATGAACCATAATAAATATCAAGTTTATTATAAAAAAATCCATATTTTTAAAAATCGAAAAAATCTTTTGAAGTTGATTAATAAATCTCAAATTTGGATGTTTATCTTTTTGAATGTATACTATTGATTTATGATAAACCTTAAATTTTCTTTATCAGTCTAATATTATATATTTTCCCTGTGGATAGGGACTAAGAATACTTCCACGGCCCCTCTGCCAGTCGTAAGAAACGACTAATGAGGTTGCGTCAGGTCGACAGCCGGCGTAAAAATTATTGTCAAAAAAGTATGAGGAATCTTAAACAAAACTTAGGCAGATTGTCCCATCTCGGTTGTTCACGGGGACAACAGAAAGTAGTTATAAACGGAGAAGGTCTTAGGAATAAAGTGTTTGATACCAGCCGGACAACTTGTGTGGTAGCTGTTTCACCAGTCATGTGTACAGGTCTCCCAACGCTTGTAGTGTCAACGGTGTAGAGACATCACTAATAACTCTAGGATGGGCTCGTGTAATGGAAGAAAAAAAATATAGATACAAAGTAAGAATAGGTATTTGAAATGTTGGAACATTAACTAGTAGAAGTAGAGAATTAGTAGAAGTATTGAAGAGGAGGAAAAGTTAACATTTGTTGTGTGCAGGAAACTAAGTGGAAAGGAGAGGAATCAAAGGAAATAGGTGAGGGTTATAAAGTAATTTACTCAGGGAAGTATAGTACAAAGAATGGTGTAGGGATAATAATGGATGAGGAAATGAAAAATAAAGTAGTAGAAGTAGCTAAGAAAAGTGACAGGATTATAGTCATGAAATTGATATTCGAGGAAAAAGTGCTGAATGTAATAAGTGCCTATACACCACAAGTAGGATGTGATGAAATAGACAAGGAAGTTTTTTGGAGAGAGATGGATGAGGTGATGCAAGGGGTACCTGGCAATGAGAATGCGGTAATAGGAGGAGATATGAATGGACATGTAGGTAATGAGAGGAGAGGATATGAAAGAGTACATGGAGGGTATAGTTTTAGTGGGAAGATTAAAGCTCGAAAAAGAATCCTGTAATTTGCAGTATCGTATGATCTTGCTGTGGTTAATACTTATTGTAGAAAGAGGTATATAACTTATAAGAGTGGGAGTAATAGATCACAGATTGATTATTTTATGTGGAAGAAAGAGAACGCAAAGTGAATAAAGGATTGTAAAGTTATACCAGGCGAGAGTGTAACTACACAGCATAGACTGATGGTAATGGATTTTTGGTGTACCGGGAAAAGAATATACAAAAACTGAAGGAATACGGGAGAAAAATCGAAAATCTGTTTGTGAAAATTGAAAGGGAAAAATGAAAAAGAGTTTGTCAAGACGGTAAAAAAAGGACAGTATGGAATATCGAAGAAGACATAAATGAGTTGTGGAATATATTTTTTAGTTGTGTTAAGAATATTGCAAAGGAAGAAAATAAGAAAAAGCAATTCAAAATATGGCAGAAGAGCAAAAGGAGAGAATATTGGATGCAGTATAAACGCTTGTGCAAAGAAGCCAAGTGTACAGTAAGTCAGGCGAAGTTAAAGAGATATGATGAGTTGTATGATAGGCTAGGAACAAGGAAGGCAAGAAAGAAATCTATTGACTTGCAAAAGTAAGGGAGAAAAGGTCTAAACAAAAATTTTGTATATTTTTTTTATAAATTTAACCCTTTACCAGCCCACAGGGGGGGATTCAAAATGATAACTTTTTCAACTTAATTTTTGAAAGTGTTCCGGAAAGTCTGACGCTTTTATATCTTAAAGTAAAGTAAATGTAATGTACTTTATTATGGAAAAAAAATTTCGGACTTTATTTTGTCTTCACGGGAAAAATAGCTACCAAATGATATTTTTGTGTGAAAATTTTCGATTTTATTTTTTACATTTTTAACTTAATGTATTTTAACTTTATAATGCTATAACTTATTGACAAGTGTATGAATCAACACAATTTTTTTATAAGAAATAATATTTATATCCCTTTTTCATTCGACCTACTTTATCTTAATCAGGATATAAATAAAGAAATAGCAAATCATGTAGCTTTTGTACTAATCCACCAATTTTTTAAAATTAACACTATCTAAAGATTTGCATCGAAGCGTTTTTTATGATATTGATTTTAATCACTGTCAGATTAAATCTATAATGGACCCAACTATGCCACGTTCCCACTGTGCCGCGACCCCCCTGTGCTGGGTTTATTTAATTTGTTTTTTAGATAACTTTAGTTACATTTTATTCTTGGATTATTAGTTATGTAATACTTTTTATGTTTATCCCTCGTGACTTGTAATTATATTAAATTTGATTTTTTAAAGGGACACACATTTTGAATTTAAAAAAATTTTTGAGATTTTATTTTAATAGTAAATCGCATTTGAATTTTTAACATAACTATTTTTATTAGATATAAAACTTTAAAGTTTCAAAACTTTGAGTTGATATACATGTATAATATATAAAGGCTTACAAATATATGTAGATTATTACGGTGTTATCGCAAATACGGAGCGTTTATTGTCAATTATGATTATCGACAGTTTAGCATATTTGTTGATTAAGTCATAATTGACAGTAAATTTATTTCATATATAATAATATGTATATGTATTTATGTATTTTAACACTGTGTTGATATGACCACTTTTATACTAGAGTATAAAACATAATATAATTTTATCTTTTCAGAAGTTAATAGTATACTACGTATAAACGTTTGTCAAGAGAATACAGTATTTATTTTTATTATTAAAAAAAAGTTTTATATTAACTTTTATAAATCGCATAATAAATGATGTTAAGTACGTAATAAAGTATAGATTTACCATGCTCAATTTTATAATCAGATTTTAATTCAAATGTCATTGGAGCACAATCATCACTTCCCTAAACATACAAATAACAATATTTTATAAAATTACATCATCATCATTACCTTAATTATTTTTTGATGTTTTATGAATTTGGTAACACCATTGGTCACTAGAAAATGAGAGTCGAGCACCTTACTTGTCTCTTTATTACTAAATATAAAATATTTACTACTCTGTTACGCGACCTATTTACGATATTGACATATAGATCTCTTCAGTTACAATGTATACATTGTTTCCATCATTTTGGCCTTTGCCAAAGTGTTTTTTGTTGCCTTTTAAAGCATAGTAATTTTTATATAGTAAATTGCCTTAGCGATTTGTGCGTACCTTTGTATGCAAATATAATAAAATTGCCATACGATTCACCTTCATACCTGTGCATCGTGATAGCATAGCTCTTTCGATTACGTGCACCCTTGTGCATCGTGTTATTATCACCACTTGTGATTCCCCACCCCCACTGGAATTGATTACTGTCCTCGTCATTTGAAAACAAGGTAATCTAGTCATGGTCCATTCGTCTATGCAATCGCTGAAGGCTACAAAAACTAATAATTACTTAATTATTTGTCAGTATTTAGTTGCTTGTATAAATATAATATTATTTATTTATTTTTGCGTCATTGTCGTTATAAGTGTCTTCCCTCGTTCACCATTTGATACGTTAGTTTTAAGTTTATCGTTTCAATATATTAGCTTTTTTTATATGTTTGAATTCATTCTGCATATTTTAGTTTATAGTAATTTGTAAGTAAAATATCACTTTTCCTCCCCTAGTATTCTCATAAATTATTCTTTAGTAATTAATTGAACCATATACAAAATTGTACCCAAACCAGAATGTAGAAATCCGGACCTTCCATTATACACTATCCCAATTAGTTAGGGTCGTCTGTTAATGATTTGACAAGATTTTTACATCGTCAGTTTTCTGATGCACCTCATAATTAAGAGAATCAATAAGGAAGTAAGGTATGTGTCACAGTTAGAATTAAAGTCAACCCAACCTATCAGAGAATTAACAGCAAACAGCGTAGCTGAACATCAGCTCTAAAGCGGCAACTATATGCACTAAACCGCGCCCCCCCCCATTTAATAAAACTACATAAATATTATTATATTTTACATTTATGTATCATTTTGGCTTTTATTTCTATAGCTACCTGTATATTACAAACCTTTTGAGTAATAATTGGTGATTTTGTTTTTTCAGAAACTTTCACTGACATACTCAATGTTGTGCTTTCTTCTATTATCTGTGGTGATGTCATCATAGAGTTGCTTATTTTAGGTTTTGTTATCTAAATATACATTTCTTCCATATAGTTTAATACAAAAGCAATATATTAAAAAAACCATTGAACAATTATCATTTTTAACATCATAATAATTATGAAAATATATATAATAAAATTATATATATATATAATGCATATAACTTCTATTCATACATTTTTAAAAACATAATGTATAATTAAGAATATTTCCAGATATATCCACGTCTTCAATTTTATACTGACGTTTTGAACTGATTGCAAAGTTAATCTTCGATGTGATAGATTCGAGTTTGCAGCTATACTATCACTAGCTTGTTTGCTGTTTGTTTTTATAAGGGTAATAGGTTGATAACCAATAACGTCAATATGATTATTTTTTGTTAATGTAGGTATTATTGTTAAATTGTTATTAACGACTGTCTATATATTATTGAAGTTGTTTTTATTGTTGTTTTTCGACGTCATTGACATTTTAATCTTCCTTTTCTGCACCGTCAATTTTCAGATAATATCTGAAAATTCAATATATTATGTTGTTTTTCATATTGTGATTTTTTTTTCATATTCTATTATTCTTGTTGAAATCTTGCTTCCTGTATGTCAAATGAATGACTTATCACATGAACACGGTATCTAATAGATACCTGCAGTTTGCATTTCCGTTAATTGGTACCTCAGACTTCGTAGTAGTATTCCTGTAACAATGTTCGGTTAGAAGACGGCTATTATTTTGAATTTATTAATAACTATTTAGATACTATTAGTAATTTCTTGTAAGTACGGCAATAATAGTATTTCTTTCTTGTTGTCTTCCATATTTTTATTTTTGATATTGCTTACTATATATTTTTTTCTTTCGGCTTTTTTTGATACCTTTTGATTTTTTTAACTGAGTATCTATTACTTTGAAATTATTATTGCACATATTTAAATATGTTATTTCTTCTTTTACGTTGTCTTAATCAATTATTCTTGTAGGTTATGTTTTTCTTGTATCTATTAATTCATTTTCCTGTGTAGAATGGTGTGAATCGGCATGTAAATGTCTGTTAGCATGTATGCTTTTTTTGTACATTCCTATGACGTATTTTCGTTTTACTGAATTTTTATTGTGAACTGTATGTTGGCGTCTATACTATTTAGGTAATTCGAGGATCTTTTTAATAGATTATCGCCATATTGCCACAGAACAAAAATACTGTCTATATAAGACCTGAAGTAAATAGAGAGCTAAGTGCCATTTATAAATTCTTCATAAATTGCGTTTTTTATTTAATTTACACTTACTTTTATTTTATAAATATACAATAGGTTTATATATTTAGTTGAAGAAAATACTAGAGTATGCTCAAAAATTAAAAATATATACAAATTGTAAAAATAATTTAAAAATAAATTTAATTTAGAAAATGCAGTCAGTCCGATATCTACAGTAATTGTCCTAAAAATAGGTTTTAAGTTCCTCGGGCACTTACATCCCTTTTTACAAATGTTTGATTATATTTTTTTATGATAATAATAGTTTCACTAAAGAATTTGGCGTCAAACAGAGAGGAGTGACTTCAACGGCAAGGCATTGTCTTTAATAGATGATGATGATAATAAAAATTAAATCATTTTCAAAAAATTAAATCTTTTAGGCAAAATCCAAGTTGAATTTTTACACCGGCTGTCAATCTAACGCAACCACATTAGTTGCTTCTTACGGCTGACAGAGAGGTCAAAAAAGTAATCTTATCCTCTTCAGACTTGTAAAGGGAAACAAAGAAAAAATATTGTATGATATTTATAGATTTGAAGAAAGTGTATTGTAGAGGACCGAGAGAGGTGTTAAAGTGGGTATTAATAAAAAAAGCACACCTAAATGGACACATCGATAGAGGATATGTATAATGGCACTTGTACCAGGGTATAGTGTGGGTGGAGTAATAGTAAATTTTAGGGTAAGAGTAAGAGTGCATCTGAGTTCTGCTTTAAGCCTTTACTTATTTTCAATAGTGATGGATGAAATTACTAGAGAAATACAACGAGAGGTGCCGTTGTATATATGGTTTGCTGACGATATAGTGTTAATAGGAGTAAGTAGGGAGGACATTAATCTAAGGCTAGATCAGCTCTTGAAGAAAATGGTTTAAGAATAAGTAGGAGTAAGGCAGAGTATATAGAGTACGAGTTTGATAAAGGAGAACACGAAGTAGGTGAAATAAAGAGATCAATAGGCGAGGACGTGATTGGAGAGATGGAAAGTTTTAAGTATTTAAGATCAGTTGTGTAAAAAAGCGGTGGTATTGACGAAGATGTAAGACACAGGATTAAGTGCGGGTGGTTGAAGTGGAAAGAAGTGTCTGGTGTCTTATGCGATAAAAGAATAATTAGAGGAATTATAGGTATAGCGTCAATCGTGGATAAACTGAGAGAAAATAGACTTAGATAATAGACTATCAACACCCTGATACTCCCTTATGCATGCATCTGCTACTGGTTCCAGGCGTCTTAACTAGATTTTTGAAAGTACTTTATATGCAGTATTTAGTAAAGTTATTACTCGGTAATTATTGAAATTGAGCTTATCACCTTTCTTATAAAAAGGTATCAATATGTTTGTATTCAAACTCGTAGCAATTTTTCTATTTCCCATATGCTGTTAAATATTTCATTGATTATTTTCTCTTTAGTATACTCACGTCATCTGGTAATCTTCACAAGGGTCTATCAAGATTGTTTTATCTTCTTTGTCTCTTATGGTTTTCAAATATGTCTTATCTTTCCTAGTGAGTGATCTTGGTCAGTGCTACGTAGCAGATCGTTTATATAAGATCTTTTTTCTCTTTGTATGCTGTTGTACTTCTTTCGTTCACGTTTGAAGGCTTCTTTTGTTCCTTGTGCTTATGCTTTAATATATTTTAGTCGTGCTTCATTTCTATAGAAAACTGCGTTCTTGCACACAGTGTTTTACCATGGTTTCATTTGGTTTCTTACCTTTTCGAAAGTATTTTTTGCGGCTATTAGGAGAGCGACAGTGACTATATTCCAATTTGTCACGACTTACTTGTCTTTTCGATCAATTTTTTACTTCCTGCACGTATTTTTCTTGTCTTCTTTGACTTCTTTGCTTTTGATACTTTCTAAATTGAATTTTGGTGTTCTCATATCCGTACCCACCTTTTTTAGTTTAAGTCTGATCCTTGTTTTGAAAATAGTCCGTGTCGCAGTCTGTCCCTCAGTAATTTCTCATATCTACTATGCTAAACTTATAAGTTTGTGTCCATTGTTATTGCTTATCTCGTGTACACTCTATGTTCCAATTGTTGGTATGAAGGAAGGTCTCTCTTCCTATTTTGGCATTCCACCTCAAATTTTACCATGTTTTCAGGTGCATCATTATAGATTCTTGATAGCTCGTAGTAAAAGTCATCCTTATCTGTTTCATCCGTATTTTCAGTGGGTGTGTAAACGTTAATAATGTATATATTCATTGGCTTTGTATTTAGCCTTATAGTACATAAACGTTCAGATAATAGATTAAATTCTTTAATACAGAACGAGAACTCCTTGTGTATCATCTATACCTTTTTAGTATACGACATAGCTATCAAATTTAATTAATTCCAGTTCTAGTCCACCGTATCTCTCATAGTGCCGCTATACCTACATTGTATTTGTTTAGAGAATCTGCTAAGTTATGACACGCTCTCGTTCTATACAAGCTTAAATTATTCTAAGTCGCAATTTTATCTCATTGTATTACCATTTCCGCTATGGTTCGATATTCTAGATAATCCAGTATTTATCCTAGACAATTTTAGTGGTTTCTTAGCAGGTGTTTTTTTACGATGCAGGGTTTTTACCCCTGCTATCAACCCTCCATATCATGTAGGGAGAAGAGCTCAGGACCCTGGGTTTGCAAAGCCCGTAAGCACTAGGTTTCCCCTCCGGGGAACAACTATATAGTGAATTACTTAATTAATCTAAAATAAAAGCCACTATATGAATTATTTTTTCTCTTATTTAAATGTTTTTCTTGTTTATCTACTATGAAGATTTTATTATATTCGTTCCTTATGCCTAATAAGAATAAAAAAATCAATTTTTTTTTAATGGAAACATAATTAATTAATCAGTTTATTTATTAGATGATAATCTAATTAAAATATTGACTAGTAGATATCAACTTTTGGAACAAAATTTCAGAANAAAAAAAAAAAAAAAAAAAAAAAAAAAAAAAAAAAAAAACACATCATAGTAAAACCAATACCTTCTCAGCTTCGCATCGAAGCTAAAAATCAATTTTTTTTTAATGGAAACATAATTAATTAATCAGTTTATTTATTAGATGATAATCTAATTAAAATATTGACTAGTAGATATCAACTTTTGGAACAAAATTTCAGAAGTTATTAACATCTTTATATATTGAAAATAGGAGAATTGCAACATCTAGTGATAAAAATAATAGCACCTACGCTCCATTCCTAACCACTACTTTAAAATATAAAAAACATAAGAGATGAATATAAATCAATTTTTTTGATAAATAAATCAAGAAAAACATATAAATAATACAAAATAAGAATTCCATACTATTTTTATTTTTCAATTAATTAAATTTTAACATTGTATAACATGCTATCAATTTTCTAAAATTAATAAAAAAAAATTTTAATTTTTACCTCTTAATTATAGTACAAATTAAATTTATTACATTAAAATTATTTAAATAAAACTTTTATTGTAATTTTAAAAAATAATCTTATTATAAATATAATATAATTGAGTTAAATATTTTTAATATTTTTTTATTTTAAATGAATAATATTTTTATTATAGTTTTAATTTTAATTGCAGATATACATACATTAAATTATATTTATAATAATATGAAATATTATGTCATATTTTACGATTTAAATGCAATTTGATAAACCTCATATAAAAAATTATACATTTACCAAAGTTTTAGTTTCCTGTGTAGATTTAGATGCTACTTCAATGTTTTTGGCAGTATTTGATTTTTTCTAAAAATTTAAATTAAGCTTTTATTAAATTTAAATAAAAACAACCTAATCAAATTGGTTCAGTATGTTTTGATATGGTTTATGATTTTTGATCTATTTAATAATTTGCAGTACTTATAATTTTATATAATTTGTTTATTTTTTACTTTTTAATAATTATTATATATTGAACTATAATCAAATTATAAGTTTAATTTTTTGTTTATATAAAAAATAATTATACATTTTTAAATTTAAGAAAAATTTTATTCAAAATAGCCATTTTACAGACCAGATTTAAAAATAAATTTAATAATACATATTTAATTAATGTACAGTAGTTAAATTTCTACAGCGTTTAAAAAAATGTAAAAATTTGGAAATTTACGCGTTGATATCAAGCGTTTGTCTATGTTGTAAGGAAAAGGACTGAAGAGATGGATATTCTATTTATTTATTTGGAATATTGATCTAAATATTGCATATTATTGAAATGAAAATAACTCTCTTCATATTGTGTTTTCTTCAAACATAAACCAACTTTGAAGAAACAAACTGAACCACCATTTATATAAGCACTACAATTTTCTTCAAATACATTTTTTAAATTGATTGATTTAAGACTTCAATACTACTTACATTTTCATTTCTACAACTCAACTTTTTAGCCTGTTAAACACATTGTAGTACAAACTAAACAATAATGAAACTATATTAACGTAGAAGTTTTTTAAAAAGTAACTTTATTGTAAAATAATGTTCAGAAAAACTTCTAGTATCTACTACATACCGCATTCCTGGCAGATTCTTCAGCTATTTTTCTTGTTGTTTTTCTCAGTTGATCCAATTTTTGTTTTCGTTCTTCAATCATTTTATTTTTTTCAGATTGTTCTTTGTTACTATTCACTCTTCCATGGTTTTTCTTTTTAATTTCTTCATTCTTGCTGTTCATTTTTATTTTGTTAGATAAGGATTTTTACCTAAAATTCGCATAAGATAAATATTAAATGTCAGGACAAATTTTTTTTTTTAATTTTATAATACATGACATAAGTTTTAATTTTATAAATGTTGAAAGGGCGCAATATTTCTGGAATATTTTCAAAAGTTAAGTTGATNATTTTATATATGTTGAAAGGACGCAGTATTTCCGGAACATTTTTAAAAGTTAAGTTGAAAAAGTTAGTTTTTGTAATAAAGTTGCTATTTTAAATCCCACTCTGTGAGTAGAATAAGTGTTAGATTTTCAAAAAAAATGATATCAAATGAAAAGTAAATGTCTAAGAATTTAATTTAAGATATATATAAAAGTGTCAGTATTTCCGGAACATTTTCAAAAAGTAAGTTGAAAAATTTCTACTTTCTATATGCATTTTTAAGTTTTGAACCCCCCTATATTAAGGAAAATGGTCTGATTTTAAAAAAAGTATATAAATATTATTTCTCATAAAAAAATTGTATTTATCCATGCATTTTTCAAAAATTTATAGCATTATAAAGTTAAAAATTTAAATTATAAAATCGAAAATTTTAACACAAAAATAGCGTACGGAAACCATTTTCACCGCAAAGAAAAAATAAAGTCCAACATTTTGTTTTCCATGATTAAGTATATTGCATAAGCTTTAACTTAAGGTATATATAAAAGTGCCAATATACTCGGAACACTTTCAAAAGTTAAATTGAAAAAGTTAATTTTTTATGAAAAAGTTGTCATTTTCAATCTCCTCCTGTAGACAAGTAAAAGGTCAGATTAAAAAATTATATATCAAATGATAGGTAAGGACATCTTATATCTATAAAAATAAATGATGTTAATTTGTTGATTTTTGAAAAAGTTATGGAAGTTTTAAGAAAAAAAAGTGTAAAAAATGACAAAATTTACCGATTTTAAAAATTATAATTTTTTTGGAGATTTCCCCCATTTACGGGGAACGAAAGAAAATTTTTCTATTTTACAGGATAATGTCTTCAACTAGATACGATTTGTGATCTTTTGACGTATTGTTGAAAGAAATCGGTCCATTGAGAGCTGAGAAAAAGTAGTGACAGACAACACATCATAAATCACATCAATAAACACATCATACCTTCTCAGATTCGCATCGAAGCTACAATTCGTCGCGACATCATATCTTTTATGTGCAAATGGCTGCCGAAATTCAACAAAAAATATAATGTTTGCGATAAAAATCACCTTCTATCGGGTTGTGTTTTGTACTTAAAACAGCCATAACTTTTTCGAATATTAACAAATCAAAATAACATTTTTTTATATTAAAACCTTAGGTAATTTTCTTTCATTTGATATCATTTTTTTTGAAAATCTAACACTTATTCTACTCACAGAGTGGGATTTAAAATAGCAACTTTATTACAAAAACTAACTTTTTCAACTTAACTTTTAAAAATGTTCCGGAAATACTGCGTCCTTTCAACATATATAAAATTAAAGCTTATGTCATGTACTATAAAATTAAAAAAAAAATTTGTCCTGACGACCTATCTTCTATGCGCAAATGGCTACCGTATTCAGAAGTATGCTATTTTTGTGTTAAAATTCTGGGTTTTGTATTTTATTTTATTTTAAAATATCTTATAAGGGCAATACACTAACTTTCATGAATATTATATAATTTAAATGATATAGAATAAAGTTCATAAGACATATTAAATTAAACTTATTAACATTTTTTTACTTTTTTAAAGTCGAAAAAGTAATTTTTAAATTTGAGTTAGCTTAAATTGCCAATTGTATCGTGCAACGAAAGCAACGAACAGTTGCCGATTCGGTAACACTTGTGTCTTTCACGCTTAGGGTAAGAGATTCGAATCCGGCTGTGGCGATTAATATTTTATATTTCTTTTTGAGTTAGAAAAAAATTTTCAAATTATTTGATTTTTATCTCATTTAAATTCAGTTACTTCAATAAATATCCAGGATCCCATCACTATAGTCTCCCCTCGTGAGAAGAAATTTCTTATACATGTCAATATTATTTTACTATGTGGTTTTTTTTGTGGCTACGATTTATTTTGCCAACCCTCACTTGACCTACTTTTATCAACGATACGTCAAATGATTACAATTCGTATTTGATTGAAGATATTATCCTTAAAAATTGAAAAAAATACCTTATTCAAATAAAAAGTAGCTTAACCAGCTTTATCCATACAAACAATTAAAATCATTCATTTTTAATATTTTTAAAGTATATTGTTGAATTAGATTTGATATCATATAATTTTACTTTGAAATTTATATAATTTTTTAGCTTCGATGCGAAGCTGAGAAGGTATTGGTTTTACTATGTGTTTTTTTTTTTTTTTTTTTGTGTCTGTTACCACTTTTTCTCAGCTCTCACCGAACGGATTTCTTTCAACGATACGTCAAAAGATCACAAATTGTATCTAGTCGAAGACATTACCCTTCAAAATTGAAAAAATTTCCCTCGTTCCCCGTAAATGGGGGAAACCTCCAAAAAAATTACAAATTTAAAAATCGCTAATTTTCGAAATTTTTTCAATTTTTTTTACAAAAATGAACATATCAATATAATTTTTTTTTTTATAGATGCTTGATGACTTCACCTATTATTTGGTATATTTTTTTTGTAAATTTGACATTTTTTCTGCCCACAGGGGGGGATTTAAAATGACAACTTTTTCACAAAAAATTAACTTTTTCAACTTAACTTTTGAAAATGTTCCGGAAGGTCTGACACTTTTATATATATCTTAAATTAAAGCTTATGTAATATCCTTTAATTTGAAAAAAAAAAATTTGACCTCTGGACTTGTCTTCGTGGTGAAAGTTGACATCAAAGTTAATAAAAAATTACGATTTTTGTAAAATAATTTTTTTTTATATTTTTAACTTAATAATGCTCTAACTTTTTCAAAAATGAACATATCAATATAAATTTTTTTTTATATAGTTGCTTGATGTCTTTACTTAACATTTGGTATATTTTTTTTGTAAATCTGACACTTAACCTGCCCACAGGGGGGGATTTAAAATGACAACTTTTTCACAAAAAATTTACTTTTGCAACATAACTTTTGAAAATATTCCGGAAGGTCTGACACTTTTATATATATCTTAAATTAAAGCTAATGTAATATACTTTAATTTGAAAAAAAAAAATTTGACCTCTGGACTTTTCTTCACGGCGAAAATGGCTACCGAATGCTATTTTCGTGTGAAAATTCTCGATTTTATTATTCATATTATATTATATTTTATAATGCTATAACTTATTGAAAAGTTTATGGATCCACACAATTTTTTTATGAGAAATAATATTTTTTAATAATCCCTTTTTCATTCGACATACTTTATCTTAATTGAGATATTAAGGAACCAGCAGATCAAGTAGCTTTTGGAATAAAACACCAATTTTTTTAAAATTAAACACTATCTAAAGATTTGCATCGAAGCGTTTATTTTTGATAGTGATTTTAATCACTGTCAGATATCATTATACTAGATCCAACTATACCACGTCACAACTGTGCCGCGACCCCCCCTGCGCTGGGTTTTTTTACTCTATTTGTGTGTGCTACTACCAGTCTATAACATTCCAAATTTTTTCGTAACATGTTGCTATATAAATCATAAATTTAAAAAAAAATGATTTTTAGTTTCACCTGAATTTAACAATGGATGAAATAAAAAATTTACTGTAAATAGTAATTATAAAATTTCCTGATTGCATATTAATCTTAATAATACCATTTTTTCTATTTAATGAGTTCAAACTTACAAATTGAGCTTAAAAAGTTATGGTAATAAATTCATTTTTTTTTTTTATTATAAACTTTCACTTTAAAGGACAAAAAAAAGTAGGTTAAAAATTAATACTTTTAACATATTAAAAATCAATAATAATTTGAAAACAATTAATTATAAAAATTATATAATATACAAGTAAAAGAATTACTAATCTGGATATAATTAAGTAAATAGAAGTTGATATTGCTTTTGTAATTATCCATCAATTTCTTAGAATTAAACACTATCTACAGATTTGCATCGAAGTGTTTCTTATGATAGTGATTTTAATCACTGTCAGATTAAATCTATATTGTACCTAACTATGCCACGTCCCCACTGTGCTGGGTTTTTTTTAAATTATCATAAAACATTCTAATTAAAGATGACAATTTCAAACTTGAAAGTTGATCTAAAAATAAATTCAACCATATTTTATTATAAACTTTCATAAAAATTATCTTTATATACCCAAAAAATAGCTTAAAAATGATATTTTGCACGGATTATTTTTAACATATTAATTATCAAAATCAATAATAATTTAAAAACAAATTTTTATTTTTTATGTAAATATTTGTTTTTACTTCTAACTAATAATCTTACAAAGAAGGGACACAATGAAAATATTTTAAAAAAGCTATCAATAAGTTTGTTTTTTTTAATAATTTCGTATTTGTGTGTAGCACCACTTTTGCATTTTGATTCGTTTTAATTTATTTAATAAATCAAATGAACTTAATTCAGAAATCAAACTAACGCCTCAATATTAATAACATAACGTGTTCTTTTAATTTTATCGTATATTCTAGACTTTAAATCGCTTGATAATCATGCAAAATATATACTTGTCATACTCTAGGATTCTTTTCGGTATTTAAATAAACTTCACCTATTGTTTTGAGTTGTTTTATAAATTACGTGAATCGTATTTTAATGCTAATATTATATTGTTATTAGTTGTTTTATCATTGTATTATAATTATCTAAAATTGACTACGCCTCATTAAATATGACGTAGGGTCAAATATTTAAGAATAGCTCCAAATGAAGGAGTATTAACGAGATATTCTCGCCTAGCCTATTCGGTCTGGAAGTTATTGCTTGCTGAATAACATTTCTGTAAAATGGCTGTCATGTTTTAAAGTGGTAAGATAGGTCAAACAAAACGTTTCGCATCCTCCAAGCCATTACGGTTAATTAAACAGCTTCCCTTTCTTTACTTTACCAACATTGACTCAAACACCTACTAACGTTTATTTCGTTTATACTCAATTTCAGCATAATGTAACATACTGATGGTGGCGATGACCCTTAACGAGTGCTATAGAACTAGGCTGA
Organism: Daktulosphaira vitifoliae; assembly: GCF_025091365.1. Classification (NCBI taxonomy): domain Eukaryota; kingdom Metazoa; phylum Arthropoda; class Insecta; order Hemiptera; family Phylloxeridae; genus Daktulosphaira; species Daktulosphaira vitifoliae. Next base: position 25,184,431 of record NW_026099573.1, read on the forward strand.
TGCCAAGATTCAGAAAGGAGTAAAATTTATATTAAATATTTATATTATGTTAAAACGTATAAGGTTGTTGTTGTGTTATCTCTTTTATGTGGTATCAACACTCATTTGCTCTAAAATACACTCTATTCCCACAAACTTTGATGTAGTTTACATAAGTATATATTATTTTACGTTATTATAATAACGACTTCTTTGTCATAATTATTATTATTTAATATAAATCGTTTAAACATTAATTATAACTACACTATTAGTTCTTAGAATAACAATAACAATAAATTTTACTCTACTTTTCTTTACTCATTCTCGCTAAGATCATCAATAAATGTTGGACAACTTTACATACACATTTCCATTAAAAAGAGTGTATATATTACAATTTTTGTAAAAGTTTATTTTTATTTTTATCGTCCAATAAAACTTATATAAAGTAACTTTTATAAGAAAAAATTATATTTTTTAATAATTTTTAAATGTACACAATTTTTACAATTAATACTCAACAAGTAAAACCAATTCTGTAGTTTATATTAAAATTTGATGTCATAAAAATGGATTTTTATTTACATTTATGAAAAAGGTTTTCATTAAGTTGTATAGTTCTTGTTTTAATATAAAAAAACATATTATACCATAAAATTATAATTCAATTTTATTGGAAAGGTTTATTTTTTACATTTAAAATCAATTTGTATAAGACATTATTGAAATTAAAAATTTACTTTCGATCTTCTGAAAAATTATTAAAATTGACATCATCTTTTAAAAAATTGCTATAAAATAAATCGCATTTTATACCGAACAATTTATGAGATATAAAATAAACATTTTTCTATTCATAACTTTAAACTTAATTACTTATAATATTACATTTCATTTTAGTGCTACTCTATTTTCGTGGATTTTCATTCATTTTATGTCTGATACGATGGAAAAATTTCTATAAGAGGAACACAGACAATGCACAAATAATAATATCGCCACAATCAAAATTGTATCGATGACAAAATCTACATGTTACTGTCAAAGGACATATAAATATATTGTAAGTTCCATCTAAAGTTCATAGACGACTTCTGTCGGTTGAGAAAACAATTATTGTATTATGTTCTCAAATGTTATATCAGTAGCTCATATCCGTTCAGATTTTGTTATCTGAAATTCGTGTTTATACCTTTCAATTCATAAACAATTCCTCTCAAACCCACCGTAAATTTCAAACTATAAAACTTCTATCTTAAAATGGTTTGGTAATGACATTTCTACAGATTTTAACTGTCAAACTGATAAACTCAATAACAAAAATATATATTATGTTACCTCCAGAATAATTAATAAATAAAACTAATACAGAAAAAGTGACGACATATAATAGTTTACACAATTAATAGATAAGTAATCTAAAGTTTTAATCAAGGAATAATTAATAAAAAAACAAATTTAAATTAAAAAATAATATACTATATATTATTAGGATTATACACTGCATATTAACGCATAAAAAAAATTATGTTTTTATTTAAATTATATAATTAACAAAAAATTAAAAATTTTGTGTCAAGCCCTTCAATTTTTATACGTGTTTACCATAAAATTAACAACTAATAAATAACTTTCTTATAACTTCACATTAAAAACTACAATACTGAATTATTAATTATCAATTTCATACTATATTTAATTTCTATAATAAATATTTATTCGTATAATATATTTATAAATCATAATTATATTGATCCATACATTTTTTAAACATTTTTAGCATTATAAAGGTAAAATTATAAAATATAAAACCAAGATTTTATTCACAAAAATAGCATATTTTTTAATACGGCAGCCATTTTTAACATAGAGACTATGACGTTTAATTAACTTTTTTTGTAAAAGTTGCCATTTTGAAACTCCTCGTGGGTAGATAAAGGGTGAAATTTGAACAAAAAATATACCAAATAGTAGTTAAGTATCTAAGGTATCCATAAAAACATTTGTATTATTTTTTCATTTTAAAAAGTAATGGTAGTTTTAAGAAAAAAAAGAGTTAAAAAAATTTGAACATTGGAGATTTTTTAAAATTTACGTTATTTGGGCATTTCATTCAATTACAATGAATGAGGACAATTTGTTCTATTTAGACGTATTGTTAAAAGCAATCGATTCGGTGAGAACTGAAAAATGTTATAAGAGACACAAAAAGAAATATGATAGTAAAAATGAAATCTTCTCAGCTTCACATTGAAGCTCTAATTAAGTATATTGTCTAATCTAGCTGTTCCATTACTTTTATAGATAATTTGGAAATTAAATATTTTTCGTAAATATGTCGCTGAGATTTAATTTTTGAAGAGGACAAAAATCGAAGAAAAATTGATGAACCAAAAAAATGTTCTCAATGACTATGTGATTTTTATGTAAAAATATTATGGTAACGAAATTGAAATATAAAATTCCAATACTCAATTAAATCACTTAAATCCTAACAATCCCATTCCTATAGTATCTAATATTACAATTAATACAACATTTGTCGAACACATTTCAGAATACATTTCCGTAAATTAAATTTAGATACCAATTAACCTATTGGGATACCAAATGACCAATCTATATTTCTAGTAGGGTCAATCCATGCCAAATCATCCAGAAGTGGTTGCACGAACACCTCATATTTTTCTGAAATTTTCAGATTTTATTCATTATGCTATATTTAGATTAAAACAATTTTTTTTTTTTTTTTTATGATCTTCCCATTTTTATGGCTATTTCAATGTAAAAAAAGTTAAAAATAGCTAGATCGTTAAAAAACACACAGATTATTCAATTTCAACTCAATCGAATTCAAATTTTAGATTTGACTCTATTATAACTTAAAGTTTACATAAAAAAAAAAAATTATGAGAAATTTTAAACTTTAACCACCTCAGAAGAACAACAAAACACCTAATATGGGATTTAAATTATGTAAAAGTATTCCCGGGAATAGAGAAAATCACAGATTTTTATCAATTAATAACAATACCATAAGAAGTCTTAAGATATCATTAACTGACATTTATGAAGACACAGTATTCTAACTACTAAAAAAACCATGATTATAACTATATTATCATAATAATTTTTTTTATTTATTTTTATTTTCGAACTAAAATAATGAATTGAATATTTATAACGTGTCTAATAATTATATTGAATTATAATATATTACATATATAATGATATACAAAAAAAATTACAAAAATGTGGTTTGAAAACAACAAAAAACTATCATTAAATTATTTGATTTCTACTGATTTTCTAATGCTAAATTTTACATGTTACACATTTTTCTAAAACTTCAAATTTTTATGGTGTATAAAACAGATGTATATCTACAAAACTAAAAAAAATTTTTTTGGAAATTAGGTTACCCAACAGAGATATTGCAATTAGAATACACGTATTTTTATAAAATTTCTAACTTTATAGGCCTCTAAATCCCAAGATAATTGTTGTAAATATTTGAAATTTAGTTGAAACATAGATTGTATACTATACAATACCACATGTAAAAATCACAATAAAATAATAACTTCTTAATGGTTTTAAGTGAGATCAAAAACGCCAATTTTCACAAAAAAAGCACCATTTTTTGAAAGTCATTAAAGTTTAAAAATTTCTCAAAATTTTTTTTTTTTTTTTTAATGTAAACTTTAAGTTATAATAGAGTCAAATCTAAAATTTTAATTCGATTGAGTTGAAATTGAATAATCTGTGTGTTTTTTAACGATTTTGCTATTTTTAACTTTTTTTACATTGAAATAGCCATAAAAATGGGAAGATCATAAAAAAAAAAAAAAATTGTTTTAATCTAAATATAGCATAATGAATAAACTCTGAAAATTTTAGAAAAATATGAGTTAAATATTTTTCAGTCTTAAATGAATATTTTAAATATACACTTAATTTTTAATAATATTAGCCACGAGTGATCAATTCTTATTATATAAAATAACCCATCTGATGATACAGTATTTTGTCATTTAATTTTAAACTTTTATTTACTAAAATACATAATGCTTTTATTCTTAGATTTAAAAAAAAAATTATTTATTCATATTTGTCCTAAACAGCAATTTTAAAAATACATTTTATGACTATCATTTAAATTATGTACACTAACAATATAAAATGTATACGTATAGTTTATGGGTCATTAGTTTGTGAATCTTAGATTAATATAGCGTACCTCATTAAATTATAAAAATGTATTTGAAAAATTTTATTTTTGTAAATTTTATTTATAATGTTGTAATTATAAATGCTGGGCAATGTTATTCTACAAAAAACAATGATGAAGAATTGATAAATCTTATAGATCGAGTTAGCACAATGGATAATACAACAGATAATAATACAACAGATAATAATATAACAGATAACAATACAACAGATAATAATATAACAGATAACAATACAACAGATAATAATACAACAGAAAATTTTGAAGACGAAATTAATGGCGAATTTGAGTTCCCAACATTAATACTTGAGGAAAATCTCAATAGGGTAATTTATTTATTAAACCGAATGATTAATTAATTATTCCTCGCACAGTATCTTAAAAAGTACAAAAAAAAAATTACTACTTATCTTATCAATAATTTATAGTTTTTAATGTTTTATAAATAAAACAAAATCTTGTTGTGTTTTCCCTTTCTTATCCCTTAAACATATATCAACTTGGGTTTTTATAATGGAATTATTTGAATTTAACTAGTTTCAATATTGGAATATGATCTGATTAATAAAATGAATAATTAGAACAACTTTTGAACCATTATTTAGAAAATATTATTGATATTATTAGTGGAAAGAGTAGCACGACTCAGAATGTCTATTAATAAAAAAAAAAAAATAAGACCCATGTCTTACCACCACCCTAATTTTTTAAAATATAGATATCTCAAAAATAATGGTTTAAAAGTTATCCTAATCAAATAATTTTCTATTAAGTGTACTAGATTAATATTTATTTGACATTTAAAAAACTTTAGTAGACATATTTTTAAAGTGTGAGAAATGAGGTACAACTAATTTTTTGTGTTTAATTAATAATTTGTAGATTATTTTTAATCATTTAAAACTCTTAATCAATCATCCGTGTATATTAAAATATTAATTAGTTGCACTTTATGGAAACAATTTTATGCTAAGTTAGATTTTTAGCTACGGTGCGAAGCTGAGAAGGTATTAATTTTACTATGATGTGTTTTTTTTTTTTTTTTTGTCTGTTGCCACTTTTTCTCAGCTCTCACTGGACCGATTTCTTTCAACAATACGTCAAAAGATCAAAAATCGTATCTAGTTGAAGACATTACCCTTCAAAATTGAAAAAATTTCCCTCGTTCCCCGTAAATGGGGGAAACATCCAAAAAAATTACAAATTTAAAAATCGCTAATTTTCGAAATTTTTTCATTTTTTTTTCTTAAAACTTCCATAACTTTTTCAAAAATAAACAATCAACATAATTTTTTTTTATACTAAAACCTTAGATATTTCCCTTTCATTTGATATCAATTTTTGGAAAATCTAACACTTAACCTGCTCATTGGGGGGGATTTAAAATAGCAACTTTTTTACAAAAACTAACTTTTTCAACTTAATTTTTGAAAATGTTCCGGAAATACTGCGTCCTTTAAACATATATAAAATTAAAGCTTATTTTATGTACTATAAAATGAAAAAAAAAAATTGTCCCGACGACCTATCTTCTATGCGCAAATGGCTACCGTATTCAAAAATATACTATTTTTCTATTAAAATTCTAGGTTTTATATTTTATTTTATTTTAAAATATCTTATTAAGAGAATACATGGTGAAAATAGCTACCGTATTTAAAAATATGCTATTATTGTGTTAAAATTCTTGGTTTTGTATTGTATTTTATTATAAGGGGATTACACTGATTTTCATAAATATTATATCAATCTAGATGACATAGTATAAAAATTTAATCATATTTAAATTTTTTTGGTTCTTTGAAGTCGAGAAAAATAACTTTAAAATTTAAACTAGCTAAATTTCCATTTTTATTAAGTGACGAATGAGACGTACGGTTTTTGAGACGGTAACACTTGAGTCTTTCACGATTGTGGCACTGAATATTTTTTTAATTCTTTTTGAGTTAAAAAAAAATGTTTAACTCATTTGATTTTTATCTCATTGAGATTCAATAACTTCAATAAATATCAAGGATTCCATTACTGTAGTCTCCTCTCGTGAGAAGAAATTCATATTAATATTATTTTACTATGTGGTTTTTTTTTTTGAAGCTATCATTTATTTTCTCAGCTCTCATTGGACAATTTTTTTTTTTTTAATTAAACACTATCTAAAGATTTGCATCGAAGCGTTTTTATGATAGTGATTTTAATCACTGTCAGATATCATTTATACTGGACCCAACTATGCCACGACCCCACTTTGCTGGGTTTTTAAAACAGTAAGTTTATTGAAACTAGATGACTTTAATTGCACTTTATTAGCTATTCAAAAATTAAGTTCAATTATTTTCTTTTACATTCTGCACTAAAGATATATTTTTTTAACGCTGTTTAAATACCTGAGTATTTAAACAGTATTCCAACAGGAACAATCATCCTGTTGAATATCAAATTTTAGCTTCAATATGAAGGTGAAAAGTTAAAGAAATGCTCTCACTAGTTCAATTTCTTTCAACGATACATCAAAAGATCACAAATCGTATCTGGTTGCAGACATTAACCTCAAAAATTGTAATTTTTTCTCTCGTTCCCCATAAATGGTAGAAAATCCCAAATTATTACGATTTTTAAAATTTTTTATACTTTTTTTTCTTAAAACTGCCTTAACTTGAAATGAACAAACCAAAATAATTTAACTATTAATCTGTCAGAGATAGGATTCAAAATAACAATTTTTGAACAAAAATTTAACTTTTCCAATTTTACTTTTGAAGATGTTTTGGAATATCCGAACTTCAAACAGATGTCAAATTAAAGCTTATGTTCCATACTTAAAGTTAAAAAATACCTTATTTTCTATGGAGAAATGACTGCTGAAATTAAACAAAAAATGTAATTTCTATGTAAAAAAAACACTGTTTATTGTATTATTACTTTTATATTTAAAACTGGCATATCTTTTTCAAAAATGAACAAAACAAATTAATTATTTTTATATAGTTACCTTAGTTATTTTCCTTCTATCTAATATAATTTTTTTTTTAATTTGACATTTTACTTATCCACGGGGGTAATCAAAATAGTAACTTTTGCACAAAAATTTTACTTTTGAAAATGTTTTGAAATATCCGAGCTTCAAATATATGTTAAAATAAAGCTTATGTTACGTTCTATAAGTTTAAAAAAATTGTCTTCTATTTTTAATTAATTCTTGAAGTTCAACAAAAAATATTATGTTGGTGTAAAAATCAACCTTTTGTAAAATGATGAAACAAAATAATTTTTTAACTTAAAACCTTGGGCATTTTGATTTCATTTATTATACATTTTTAAAAAATCTGATTTTTTACCTGCCAGCAGGAGGGCATTGAAAATAGTAACATAAAATTTAACTTGTTTATAATTGGATTACTATTAAATCACATATTACTTCATATTAATTTTTACTTCAACCATCTGATGATAAAGAACATATTATAGTAAATTTAAAATATATATCAAAAATTTTTGAATATTTTAGAAGCTATTTCAAAAAATTTAATATTTACTATAACCCTGTACTTTTAAAATTTGTTCTTTTTTATTTTAGGACAGAGAGTGGAAATTGTATCCGAGGCGTCAAGATAGTTTTACGTTAGATTTTTTACAGGCATTAAGTACAACTATAACTTACGAAAGTGATAAAATTTTGATTACTAATAATGACATACGTTTGCTATCAGAGATTGTTGAATTTAATGAAGAGAGATTAAAATTATTAGAGAAAATTAAAACAAAAATGGAAGCATTGCAATGCGTTTACGCTTTTACCGTACTGGGTTACTTACATTTGTTTGCTTCGAATTATAGTAAAATAAAAATATTAGAAATTGGAAACTATCTAAAACTTATTTTTTCAATATTTTATGAAGTAAAAGTATCAGTTCACAAATATTTTTGGCTTCTTCACATTAGAATAGCCGCATATGATACTTGCTATTCCGATCAAGATCCTAAATTTTTTTTCTTTGATCTAAGCAATCACATACAAAACATGGAAAAATTGTGTGAGAGTTGTGTGGAAAAAACTTACTTAAAATATAATACAGATATACAGGTAATCATGGAACAATCTAGTATCGATTTTGAAGTATTAGTAAATACAATTCCAAACATTCATAATCATTTTATTTTGAGGAACTATAAGTTGGATGATTTGGCAGAATTAATTTCTTATATTTGTAAACCTAACGGTCCAATCAATTGGACCAAAGTAATGGAGTGGATAAAATATAGTCGATCTGAGATAATATTATCATCTATAAATGGTGATTGGAATCGAGATCCATATAGAAACATAAAGTACCAAACGTTATTGCTACGTGTCATATATGCTAATGTTTTATACCACGTTCTCATACATTTAAAATCTTACAGTTATAATTTAATGTTTTATGGAGATACTAACAGGAACCCTATTATTGCTGCTAAACTGAAACAGTTTTGGGTCCTTTTGAAAGAACCTTTAATGACTGCTATAAAATTATTAGACGTATATAGTGGGATAATTTGGAGTTTATGGTACCATATGATGTCGGAAGATATTGAAATTCTTACCATAGATGATATGATTCAATATTTGGATGTAAAACTATCCGAAGAGTTAAAAAATTTGGGAGTCGATGAATCACATAACCTATTGAAAGAATTTGAGATCATTCAAATTGATGAAACAACCGACATTGATTCCGAATTAGTGAAAAATAACACGACATCATTACAAAAGTACTTAACTAAAATAGAAAAAAGAATAAACCCAATTAATTTTTATCTTATTCGATTTTTTCTCAACGGTCAATACAATTAAATTTATATATGATTAAGGAATATTTTGATATTTTTTTAAAGTTATAATGGTGAACAAGGGCCACCTAATATCATTATAACTAATTTAAAAAAATAATAAATAAAAATTATAAATTTTAAAAAAAGGTTCTCACAGGAATAGTACTTTAAAGTTTCAAATTTTTGAGTTAACATACATGTATAATATTTAAGGGTTTTCTATATTAACAGTGCTGTATTTATAGATGTTAATTCACAACATTATGCCTAATATACTACTATACTTTAAATATATCTGTTTATAAAGTCATAATTGTCAACAAACGCTACGTTTCTGCGATAGCGACGTCATAAAAAAACAATTAGTTACCAGTATTTTTAATCCCCCATGTATTATACATGTATATTAATTCAACAATTTAAAACTTTAAAGTTTTATGTCTAATAAATTAATAAAGTTATGTTAAAAATTCAAATGACAATTACTATTAAAATAAAACCTCAAACATTATATTAAATTCAAAGTATGTTATTCCATTAAAAAGAAATATTGACGCACTTTCAAGTCATGAAGGATGAACTTAAAAAATAATACATAACTAATAATTCAAAAGTAACACACAATTAAAGTCATCCAAAAAAAAATGTTTAAATTATTTTAATTCTGTAAGTAATTAAATGGGTTATGATAAAAAAATCACTCTGTATACAGTAACAATCAATTATTTATAAAAATTGTTTTCTTTATACCGTTAGTAATATAAAAAATTATCGGATAATAATATATTATATATTTATTCTTTATAAAAAAAACACATGGTAAAATTTGTTGGAGATATATTAATAATTTAATATTCAATTATCAGTACAATACCAAACCTATAAAATAAATTGTAGAAAATTAAATAATTTAATCATAAATAATAACGTTTTTTTAATGGATTTCTATCTATATAAACTTTTATTATTTTATATACCCATTGAATTCCATAAAAACACCGGAGAAAAGTTTGAAGACTTATTTTTTAGCGCATCTATTTTTTCAATGTCCTACGTGACTTGAACAACTTTTAAGTATAAACGGAATGATTCTTTAACCATGTCCTACTTAATTAATCAAAAAATAAAATAGTATGGATATTTTTTTTCAAATTCTTTTAGATACATGTTTATCTAAATTTGTGTATAATGAAGTAATTTTTATATTCATCCTTTATACGAGGTACGTCCAGAAAGTAAGTTCCGTTGGACAATAAAAACGTGTAAATTTGTAAATTTTAATATAAATTTTATTTGAATATAAAATTATAAATTTTATTTGAATATAAAATACAACTTTATTTTTCAACATAGTTACCACCATTATTAAAGCACTTATCATATCGAGGTACTAGTTTCTGTATCCCTTCATCATAGAAAGATGACGTCTGTGATTGTAACCATGCGCTAACAACCTTTTTCATCTCATCATCTTCGTTGAAGTTCTAGCCACCCATAAATAATTTCATGTGTAAAAAAAGATGAAAATCACTGAGTGCTAAATCTGGACTGTAGGGCGGATGATTAAATTGTGTCCCATGCAAAATCTGCAAGTTGTTTCGTCACATTTGCTGTGTGCGGGCGAGTATTGTCGTTAAAACAATGCCACGGCTAAGCATACCTCGTCGTTTATTTTTTATTGCACTAGGTAGTTTTTTAAGCGTCTCGCAATAAGAATTTGCGTTGATTGTTTGACCACGCGGTAAAAATTCTACTAACAAAACTCCTTCTCTGTCTCAAAACACCGTGCACATGATTTTTCGAGTAGTCAGTGTCTGTTTAGCATTTTCTCCATAAACTTCACAAATTTGACGATGAATATCAACTGGTTTGATATTCTTTGCATTTAAAAACTCACATATGGCGGAATTTCCTATTCGTTTATCCATTTAAAAACACTCGCCTCGTGACGTACGTACACTAACTAGTCACGGAATGGTTTTAAAATGTTCCAAATAAGTAAATGAAATAATCGGATATGACTGTAATTAAGATAACATCGCAAACGCGATAAAAATAGAAAACGGAACTTACTTTCTGGACGTACCTCGTATATTATAAGGATGTCAAAATTACTTTTCAAACGGTAAAATAAATAATTAATTAGCTTATTTATTAGATATTTTATTTAAAGAAAATGACTGGTCAATATCAAATGTTTGACCAAAATTTTAGAAGTTATTAATATTATATACGTTTCTATCAAATTATATATATAACTTTTTGCATTATTTGATTGTAAAGATTCATAAAAGATTAATAAAAGATTTTAAAAAATAATGACAAGAAAAAATGTCATTTATTATTGTAAAATACAATTGAAAAACACAATTTATGATTTAACGCAATAAAAATATATACGTGTTCATTTAAGATCAATTTAGTCATATAAAACGATAAAGTTTTGTATAAAAAAATTAGTATGATTTATGTTATATTTAAACAAAAATTATACTGTTTTTTAATATCCAATTGTAAAATTAAAAATCTTTACAGTTTTTATTAAGTTGATTTTTAATTTTGTAATTTTATTTGATAATAAAATTATTAATAATAATAAGTTTAGTATACATTTTAATAAAATAGCTTTATTATGCAGTTGGTCAAAAACTTGTCCGTCTACTATTATTACTTAATAATTTTGATTTATATTTTATTCTGAAAAATATACATTTTTTTAGGAAAATTAATCATAAATTAATGATTTACATATATATTTATAAAAAATATAAAAAAATTCTCTGTACAAAATAACACTGAATTTTCAAGTCGTCTGCCTATTTTATCTCAGAAATGTTTTATTAAATTCAACGATTTACAATATATTATACAGATAAATGTGATTTATTGAATAATTTATTTATTTATTTATTGATTAATTAATCATTATCACTGAAAGAATTACCACCTTTTCTTAGTTGAATTACTAAATCACGGATAGCAATGATATCTCCACTGCTTTATTTGAACGTGATGTACGTTTTTTGTTTTTGTTTTCGAAACATTCTTAGTATCGTTATTACTATCGTCATTGATGACTATTAAAACAAAACCGCCATCTTTGCTACTTCATTTTTCTATAATTTTTTACATTTTTATAAATATACTTACTATAATAATAATAATAATAATAATAATATTAAAATTAACTAATTAACTAAAGAGAAAAACATTGTTATGTTTCTGAATAAACGTGCGTCAAAATATAAAGTTTTTCAAATTTTGAGTGACCGTTTTTTGTTGTTGAAAAAAATTGATAACAGTATAGGGAGACTATTTTTATATACTGTATTTTACTAAAAGTAAAATCAATAAATTTATAAATTATAAAACAAACTTGGGCAATGGTAGAGTGGTAAATGCGTGTTTACCGGGCTGTAACAGTTTCTAAAGTGACTTGTTCATATAGTAGTACCCTTAGTCATTATACTTCATTAAGCACAAGCTCGACCACTGCGTGCTCATTCTATATATACAATAAAACCTTATTGAAACATATGTAACATAGAAGTTCACTTCATATAAAGATCCAATCAGTAATGATATTGTTTTTTTTACACCTAAACCGTAAATCAAACTACAAAATCGATTATATTTCTTTTTAGTTTAATCAATTTTACGTCTTGTATGCGACCCATTAGGCCAATCTGCTACACAGCGTTCCATGCGATAGCACTAGATCTTGGACTGCAAAAGACGTTTAGGGGAATGTTTATTAGAACTGAAAATGCACACAATATATAACATTTTTTCTAGTCACAAAATGCGTTTTTGGCAACATGATGTGCGGTCTAGGGGCCAAAACCGTTTTTTCTTCTCGATATATTTATTTTCCGGTCGATTTCGGCTTTAAGTATAATAACACTGTCGAACAACCATTGAGCTTTCCACCGTTGGTAATCGTTTATCACCGTCGCTTAACGAAATAACAATTTGACCGCCAATAACGTCCAAGCAAAATAAATTAATGAACCGTGATGGCTTTTCACGGACTTCCGAACTTTATTTCACGTTATTTTTAAATTAAAAAAGTGAAACAACGTTACGTTATTCATAGCCAAACATTGGTAATTCAGTTAAGCCTTTTTAATTCTAATGTAAATTATAGATTATGTTAACAATTTCAGACTAAGTATATGTTTATGATGATATAAAACATTTTAAATTCAACATTTTTTATCTTAACAATTATTTACTATGATATGAGTTTTCATTTCACTATGTAAATTGTATAAGCTAATTTATTTTTATCGTACTTTCAATAAAAAAATATATTATTTCAAATTATTAATTAGATTTAACTAATTAAAACATATTATAGAAAAATTTTAATTAAAAAATTATAATCTATAAAGATGGTTAAAAATCAAACAAAATTAACCTTCTTAATATATTTATGCTTTAATAAATTTCATTATTTGAATTTTTTTTATTTAATTGTTATATTGTTATAAATGTTTATTTCATTTTAATAAATTTATCCAAGTCAATTTATTATTTTTCTATTAGTTTCTTTATAGACAGATACAGATAATATATATAGAAAGAGAGATAGAGAGAAAGAGAAAGAGAGAGAGAGTTATTCACTTATCATAAACCAGTTAATATATTGAAAAATAAGAATATTATTAATAATTCTTTTATTGGTTTATTTTAGTTTTTATGTATTTATCATTATGAAGTATTTTTTATATTCATCCCTCAAACAGTATAAATGTGTCAACTTTCATTTCAAATGAATACGCACTTAATTAACTAACTTATTTATTACATAATTATTTAATTAAGAAAATAACTGGACTATAAAAACTTTTGGACTACAAAAGTTATTAATAGTTTTAATAAATAACTTTATTAATTATATAATAAGAATTGATCACTTGTGGCTAATTAATTAAATAAAATTAAAACTATGTTAAAAATATTATTAATTTAAAAAACTAAAAAATATTAAACTCAAATGCCACAAAATCCTTATGAGGATTCTTGTAAGGTATAATTATACGGTCGTTATGGACTGTATGCAAATTTTATTCCAAAAGAAAAGGTTAAAGAAGTTAAATTAACGTAAACAATGATTTTTCTTTTTTTTCACTTAATATTAAAGAAACAAAATATTTTAACAGAAATATCTCCTGGCCAGAAACTTAAACTACGGGGATAGTATTAACGGGGGGGAGTAAGATTACAATATATTAATTTTAAAATAATTAAATACAATGATAAATAATCATACGATTAACTGATTGATGGTTCTGTAATTTCCCATCCAACGAAGACTTTGACAGATAAGGTATAGGTAATACACACAAAACGAAATTTGTTAAACGGCGTAAGAATGATATAACGTTAAAAGCGACGGTATAAAACGATAAAACGTTAAAACGACCGTATTTACAATTAATTTACGAAAAAGGGCGACGGTCGGTCTGCGAAAATACGTCTTTTTTTTTTATTTTTGGCGGTAGGTAGGCGGCAGCTGATAATCAAAACGCGTTTTATCACTGCTTATACAGTGATTCCCAAACAGATACCCTTATGATATCCTTGTCAGGTATAATGGATGAATATAAATACTTCATGATTGATCAATTGAAAAAAATATGTAAAAGAATATAAAAATATATCTTCAATATAATTTTTATTTTTCAAAAAAATAACTCGTTCATGATATAAGAATCATTTATTTTAGGGTGTTTAATAACTGAACTAATTACCCTCAGTATCATAATGTATAATATTTATGCGATATGATAAAAATTACGACTGATCATCAATGTTATTTTTAGATTTTTCATGTCTATTATTATTGTCGACATTTGTTAAATAAAACTTTACTATGATTTTTTTATTTAAATCTCTGTCAAATGTTTTAATTTCGCATTTCTATTCATAATAAAAATGTACTCATGACAATGCTTTTATTTAAAACGCTATCAAGTGCAATATATAGTAACAGTGAATTGTAATATTGTTAAATATTTTTAAAAAATCTATCATACTACTCATAAGAAAAATACATTAAAAACAGTGAAAATTATAAGATTCACAAAATCTTAGGATGATATATTTATAGTCACAATTTTTTATGTGCTTGAAAACTAATGGAAATGTTCAATTGAACATTCAAAATCTGTTTAGGCATTTTACATATCTTTAGAGTAATAATATAGTATTACACGGGCTATGACACCATTTATTGAGAAAAGCTAAAATATTTTTCTGTCACAAAAAGTTTTCACTGGAGCCATTTTACACGCTGTATAACTTAAATCGGTCTTTTAATATAATCGCTTAGCTTCGCCGATAACACTCACTAGCTCTATTCATAAAATATTGTGTATGCATTATTTTGTTCCTCTGGGAATTTTAATGCTTCACCATCGCATAGTAAGTACACCTTCTGAGCTGTATGCACAGACACGTTTTTCAGCAACGCTTTCATTGAAATGTGTATAAAAAAATAAATATGGACACGCAACAGAAGAACTGCCGTGTATACTGTGACACAAAGCTGACTGGGCGGTATTTTGGCTTTGTCAAACGCGACTCCCATCAAGTGGCCCGATGTAAACTTTATATTCATCAAGTATACACACACATTTACCAAACGTGAATAGTAATGCAAAATTTAAAACTTATTCAATGGCATCTCATGAAAGCTTGAATGTATTACGACTAATAGTCTATTTCTGAATTATACTAGCAATCTTCAAGAAATTGAGAATAATTTTATTTAAATAAATCCATTTTTATTGAAAAAAAAAAAGCTGCATGCTATTAATTTGTATTACGAGTAAACCGGTAAGTGGTACTTAAAATACTTTTTTAGTGTTAAATAGTACTTGTTTATTGCTTAGAGTATGAGTACCACTTATTGACATAAAAGTTGACCCTTATTATTTTTATGGAACATAAAATAATTTTAATGCTAAAATGATTTATCGGCAAGCGACCTAATTTAATCTTGAACTTTTTGTGATGCTCCCCACAAACTATCGGCGAAGCACAGGCGTTGCGGAAAGTTATTTATTAAACTACAAAAGGGTCTCTTCACCATGATGATATAATCTTCAGGTATCTCCGTCAATTCAGACAAAGTTATGTTTCTCTCAGCTGCTTGCGCCCCATGTACATTTATCCGGTGAATTGTCGTTCGGGGAGATAGCGACGGCGGTAGTTGTTCCGATTGATTTCTTGCAATATTTATCGAAGGCAACACGATGGCATCGTAAAGATAGTATCCCATGGGGGACACAACTGCGACGACGACAAATGGTGGAACAGAAGCGGTGATCGACCTCGGAATAAAATATATAAAATACACCTGTAAAACAGTCGCTTCTAACGGCATAATATCGAGGTCTCGTTTATGACCGACAGTCATAAGCCTTTATATACCAATAACATCCGAAAAATAATAAAATATAAAAACGGATACTACTTCAGTAAAGAAAGTTCTCATTCAAATAGACAATGTTTCGCTTTGAGAAAATACCTTAAAGTTAAAAAAAATATGTTATGAGTAAAAGTTTTATTTTCTTAAATACAACATGTAAACAACTCAAAATTAATATTGTTGAATGTTGTACTAATTATAAATAGTATAGACAACTGAAAACAACCAAAACAATGGCACTTTATAACAGGAATAATTATAAAACAATAAACAAATTTCATAATAAAATTAAAAATAAGAACGGCGAAACACATCTACACCAACTTATTTTAAATATGTTTTTCACCATCAACTGGTACCTCCTTTTCGCTTATTTGGTTTCCGTTTTGGTTTATGTAAGTTTATATCTAATAGTATTTAAATTCACTGTCGTAAAACGCTTCGACGCGTATTTGCAAAAAATTCAATTAATTTTTACTGTTTACCAAAAATGACGTGTTTTTTTCTTAAGAGACCATAAGAAGATTATTCATAGAGGACAAGTCGTCGATATAACTTTCTTTTTTCAATCATATAGAACACGAAAAATCTCAATTTGATTTAGTTTTAATGATTTGATGTTCCGTTGCTATGTAAAACACTTCAAACTCGGCCATTTTTACAAAAAATTCTACGGTTTTTGGTTTTAATTCCCAAGAACTCTTCAAAACTGCGAAATAATGATAAACATAATTTATTAATTTAATTACAATAATTGTAATTAAATATTATTAAATCTTAATGAATAATGATTTTATCATTTCAAAAGTTGTTTGATCTTGTGTAACTTTTAAAACAAATTATATGAGAAACTTCAAATATATTTTCCTCGATATGTTCAAATTTATAAATGAATATAAAAGTTAAAATATTTATACTAAATATAGTATAAGTTGTTAAGCAGATTTGCTAATTCAAAAATGTACACTACATTTGTTTAGTTGATTTACACGATATTGATTTGCAACTAAGTTTTCATAAATACAACTAGTAGATAATTGTAGACTACTATTTGTCAGTAAGGTAAACATTAAACACGTGATGTGTTTACTATATGGTGTTTGTGGTTTTTTAAGTTGGTGGTCAGCGCTTACCCAAGGGAATATACTAGTCCCGACATTACATACACGCACCAGATCCTAAGCAATTTTTCTTCATGCCACCACTAACACCACGAATGAACGTTGCAGTTAACAGAATTCCCAAATGCCAAAATGCCTTTTTCTTTCAATTTTTCCGTCTGCAGATTGATGAAACTAAAACATTTTAAACGTACACCACTATCCTCCTGACGTCCAGGGTATAGAATTACCGTTATATTTTTGTCCATTTGCTATGTTACATGTCAAGCGAATTTCCTGTCTCATAAATATTCCATACCCTTTATTTGTAAATGACCAGCAATTTACTATGAGCATTTGTAAACGATTAACAATAAGTTAAGATGCCTTCTTTGTAAGCTCCAATTATTTTTAAGTTTATTTATGAGTTATACTGTATGCATAGTCATTTTATAAGTTCCATAGTACATATGGGATTGGTAACTATATTCCATTGCATAGTTATTTTTATAGAACGGCTGGATAATTAAAGAATACAAAAAGCTATGTAGTAGATTTACACCACATAAACATTATGTGGTAACAATAGTTATATCATTTTTCAATGATAAGTCACATTTCGTTTCATTTATTTTGCAACGCAATATATTTTATTTATTAATGGTCAAATTCTTTTACAACTATGGACAAATTATACGATTTTGTTAACTTCTTGGAGTATATTGAAATTGAAATAGATGATGTATCTAATTATGTGCAAAGAACTTATCTTTGTAATGTCGATGACTATGCAGTGAAAAACATTTTTTTAAACGTTATCTTATTCCAAAAAAGAGTTTTACTTGACACTTTGTAGGAATTGATAATTATTACCTATAGACATCCAGTATTATTAAATGATTTCTCATAAAATTAGCACCAATATGAGAGAGTGTAACATATATTACAGACAATTTTATCACATTAGATAAAATTTCATCTAATCTTGATGAAATATCGATGAAAAATAACGCTGATAATATAAACGATATGAACATAACGATACTTTAAAAACGATTTAATTTCCATAATACTTTTCACAACTATGGAACGCATAAATTTTGACTATACATGGTAAAAAAATTAAGTAACCCATAAGTTCTTTATGAGTAACATAAATAATTTATGAATTACATCACCATGTAACACATAAGCTTTATTATGTAGCACATTAGGTCAGGACTATGCATACAAGTATAAAATAATGATCAGTTTTTACATAATTATATTTGCCGAACTTAGCATGCGACAGAAGGTGTTGGACCTCTTTCACATGTTAGAGAGTCAAATATGGTTCTTGGCTAGGCCAATAAAGGACGGGCGGGTATTTTGGCCAGTTTGCACCAGAGACCAGACATCTCCAAGAAAAATTTCGTTGACACCCTGGGGAACAAACCCAGGACCCTGTGTGTCAAAACATAAGTTTCTACCCAATAGACCAGGACAACCACTATACGAGCATAAACCAATTACTGGATTTAATTAGAAAAACTAGATAATTTTTTACTAAAAACCCGTTATTTTATTAAATTATACAATAATATTTAATGCGAAATTTTTTCTTCATGCTATTAACTTGGAAATATTTTTCTATAGTTATCTGCTTTATAAGGGATTTAATAATTTTATTTGGATATTCATTTCTTTATCAGTTCTTTAAATTTTGGTTTTAATACGAATAATTTTGTTTAAAATGTTGAATAAATTTTATTTTATTTGATTTGATTCATTTATACACTGCTTCGTTTTAAGTAAATAGTATAATTTATTATGACTAATATATTTACATGTGAAGTAAAATTTACAGATTAATATAACATTTATATCAATATAACATTTATAAGCTGAGTAAATACACCATTGCCACAAATTTGCTAACCATGAATTTTTAATGAAAAGTATTTTCGTAAAGTTAATAAACAAAAAAATGTAATTTTTAAGTTCCTACAGTTCCTTGGTTAGTTATTAGATTTTCAAAAGTTATGTCATCGACAAGGCAAATGTTTGAAGTATTATCAATAAAAATTTCAGTCATTTTAATATACAAATATAATAAAAAAAAAACTCAGTACAGTGGGGTCGCGGCAAAATGGGGACGTGGCATAGTTGAGTCATTTCAAAATTTCAAAAATTTCAAAAATTAGGGATTTTTAAACTTATAATTTTTTTGGAGATTCGTGAACTGTTGACTTATTGTTGAAAGAAATTGGTTCGATGAGATCTGAGAAAAAGTGGTAACAAAAAACACATCTTAGTATAATAAATACCTTCTCAGCATCGCATCCAAGCTAAAATGATTTTAGCGTAGTATGTTAAAATTGTAAAAAAAAAAAATAAAGCAAAATTTTAATTGTAACAAAAGTTATAACTGATGTCAGTTAGATCTGTTCATTCTATAAAGTGAAAACTAAAAATATCAACATTGATTGTTTTATAATAACTGTATTTTTTTAGGTTATTTTTCTTTATTATGAGGAATAAGATGAAATTTTTAAAATTTTAGCACTGATAAATTCAACTAGATACATTTTTTAATCTTTTAACGTATCATTGAGTAAAATCAGTCCAGTATAAATGGGAATTATCACAATTACGTTTACAAAAAAACACGATACATTAAAAACAGTTTCATATCTACACATCGAAACCAAAATGACACTATACTAATGGATTTTTAATAAATAAAGTATTATTTACTTAATTAAAATTATAGGAGAGTGTGGTTTAATATGATGTTCTTGTATTTAAAAATGTATATTAAAGCTTGACTTTTTATTGAAAAATTTTAAATATATTAACCAAACAAAGATGATTTTTCAAAAAATAATTTTAATTAACACATACGTTTGTTTTAAATTGCATTTATACCTTTTTTGCACGAACTATAATATTGTTGTTGTATAGCGTAAGTTTCTAACATAAGGGTCAATAAATAAATTTTTTTTTTATTGTAATAGCTATAAAATAACATAAAGAATAAGAAGTATTTGATGTTTTAAATTTTATTTAAATTATGGGAGTACTAGGGGTAATTTTTTAATTTTTAGCAGAACTAAGCCTTTTTATATTATTTATAATTAACATCACGGGATGTTGTCGTCAGTGCTTTTAGTGATTTTCAGTTTATTGTATTAAATTGAACATAACATGATTATTATTTTTAGATAAGATGCATAGTGTACAATTATCAATTATCATGTATACAGAGTGACTTTTTTGTCATAACCCACTCATTTACTTACAGAATAAATATAATTTAAGCATTTTTTTTCGGGGTTATCTTTAGTTACACATTATACTTGAATTATTAACTATGTAATACTATTTAAGTTCATCCCTTATGCATTGTAAGGGTGTCAACTTTGTTTTTTTAAATGGGAACACATATTTTGAATTTAATAAAATGTTTGAGTTTTTAATTTAATAGTAGATCGCATTTGAATTTTTAGTATAACTTTATTTATTTATTAGATATAAACACCATAAACTCAAATTTTTGAGTTAATATACATGTATAATACACAAGGGTTTACAAATATAGGTAGCTAATTGGTTTTTTATGACATCGATATTAGCAGGTACACAACATTGTTATTATCAATGGTATTAAGGCACATTGTTGTGAGTTTATAATACACTAACTGACAATACAGAAAGTATATCTATTGATAGTCATAATTGATGATAAACAATCCGTGACTGTGACAGCAATGTTATAAAAATCTAATTAGCTACCTGTATTTATAATTCCTAGTGTATTATACATGTATATTATAATGTAATGTATATTAACTTAAAAATTGTTTAGACTTTATATGTTTATATTTCATAAACTAATAAAGTTATATTAAAAATTCAAATGCCATTTACTATTGAATTAAAAATCCAAACATTTTATTAAATTCAAAATATGTGTTCCTATTTAAAGAAACAAATTTGACACCCTTACAAGGCATAAGGGATGAATATAAAAAGTTTTAAATAGTTAATAATTCAAAAATAATGTGTAACTAAAGAAAACCAAAAAAAAAAAATGTTTAAATTATATTTATTCTGCAAGTAATTGAGTGGGTTATGATAAAAAAATCATCCAGTATATATGTAGAATAAATAATGTACAACAGTGTATATGTTATGTATATGTATATGTTACAGATGAATTAATTATTTGTTTTTATACAAGTAATATAAAATACAGATTATAAATTTTTCATTAATAAATGTAAGATGTGTGATGCTTTGCGTTGATCATATTACGACAAGTTCTAGATAGAACACTATTTTTTAAATACATCATCAATTACCCTAAAACCATATTTTTGTTACGTATCATTAATACATAACAAAAATTTATAATTTATAATCAATAAATCAATAATAATATGTAAGTAAAAGAACATGAAATAAACTCTAATGCAGGCAGTTTTACAAAAATAATATTCTGAGCATTTTTCTTTAGTTTATTTGATTTGTACAAAATATTAATAATTTTTCATTCTAAACAAATGTTATACTAACAAGACCTATAAATTCAATGTAATCGAAAAATAATAAACTTTAATANTTAAATTATACACTTTTTATCAATTATCCAAAAGTTTTAAAAAATTGACTCATGTCGTTTCTGCAATCATCGATTCAATTAAAATATTTTTTCTTATAAGTTAGAAATATATCATTACTTCAGAATATTCCCCAATTAATAAACATGATTATTTTATCCTTAATTTAACAAAACTAGTTTTGATTTTTCTTCCCAATATATTTTTATAAATTCATTTTGCGTATATTATTATACAAAAAGTAAATTACTTTAGTTTCTACACTTTCTATGAAATAACTTATAATAATAACTAGTTGATTTTAATTTATCAAGTTTTCTGTACTCATTAAGATTCGCAAAGTTCTTTTTTTTTTTTTTTAATGAAACCAAACGTTTGGCTTTGTTTATAAAACTGTAATCAGTAGTGATGAGCACTATAAAAGAGAGATTTCATGCACATAATATACAGCAAATAGCGGTGTAACATATGAACAATAGATCTAAAAGTCCACTATTGCTGTAGGGTAAATTAATCTGTAGTCCAAATTAGAAAACTGTGGTGGTTGGCCTAATGTTTCTTGAAAGGCAAAAAAATTAAAAAGAAACCATGTTTAATTATTGTTATAATTTAGAGTATCATACAATACGCTTACATTTTTTGTCTGAATAAATAACTACCATTTTTTTTTTAATTTAAAACTAGTTTGCTGATATAAAATATTTGAAACACAACAACAAACATTAACAACAAAATTACTTATAACTGCAAATATGAGTAGATATTAAACTAGAGTAAAAATCCAATGTTTATATTAATTATATTTATAGCTCAGCACTTATTGAATCATTTATAATTAAAAAAATTAATTAATAGTTTTTTAAAAATTGTTATCATTCTATATTTTGCGTATGTTGTTAATGGTGATAATTAAAAACTCACAAATAAAATATTTGATAATACTTAATATTATATTAAAACTTAAGGTTAGTAAGTAAAAATACAACAATTTATTTATTAATTTATATGATAAATATAAACTAATTACAACTCACTCAACTACTAGTTGATAAAATTCAAAACGTCACTAAGGTAAGTTAAAAATAGAATTAAAAATAAATTTTAAAAACTGTATAGAAATGGATTTTAATGAAAAAGATTAAAAAGGGTACGGAATGAACGTTATTAAATGTTAGCGATAAATTTACCAATTAGAAAACCTTTTATTTGTGATGAAAAAAAATCGTCATCAGAATAACATTGTTCTTAGACAGGTAATCCTATACATTTACTGATTATCTCAAGCGCATGCTAAAGAACCCAACCACTAATAACTTTAACTGAAGTATAGTAAGTTATACCTTTCACAAAATTTTACGAAATTGTAAGTACATTTTTTAATCGATCAAGAAGTATTTTTAAATATTGTAAATTTATTCATTTTCCTTTAATATTTATTTCGTCTCGCAAATGTAAGTTCATTAAATAATTTTCCAACGTAACGATGTAAATCTGGTACTTCAGCATAGTACACTCCAACAGTACTAAAGCAATCCACAATTTAATATTAACTGAAATTATTATAGTGATTCATTTTATTATTTTTGTATTTATTGATTTATACCTAGGAGACATGTGCTTGCCAATGACAATTTCTCTTTCGTTTGAATATTTTAAAGAACTACAGGTTTTACTTATAGCGTTGTTATTATCATCGTCCATTTCAAATATATTTTTATCATTCGATACAAGTTTCCCAATTTCATCACAAGGTTTAGCCGTCAACTTATTGTCTATTGACGCTACATAGTATAAAACAGACGATCCATGAGAACAAAACTTTACATTAATTTTCGATTGTTCAGTAAAACGTTTGACTAAATACAATATTGTAATAATAGTTTTTCATTCGGTTCGAGTAATATCTTTAACTGAATAATATATAAGTATTTCAATTACCCTCTGTTAAATTCGAAATGCAACTAGGTTGTGTGACGCCATTGTTCATATAAATGTCGACGGTCCCAATCGGTTTTGAATACCCGTAGTATCCGATATTACTGTGAATCACATCTACCACTTTTGCGCACTCTGGATTTATTTGTGGTCCATTTTTAAACCATGGGCCTGCTGGGTCTAAAGCTAGAAAACAAAACGTTCAGGAAAAATAATATCAAAACATTTTATTGATTATAAACTAGTTATGGAAACTTTATACCAGTCACTCTGTCTAAATAATTTCCTGTAGTTTTTTTATACAACGAACCGATCTTTCCAGCTATATGAGCTCCTAAGCTAACACCTATAACATGGACGTGCTTAATATTTAAATGATTGTACAAGAATTTTACAATAAAATCAACTATTTTCTTTGAGACCTTTGGGAGGTCACAGTACACAGATTTTGCGTAACGTATAGCGAGTGAGATAACATTAAGTTTAGCAATTTTACCAGTAACCTCTGAGTAATCGACTAAAATAAGGTTATGATCATCTGTTCCATTTATATAACCTAAAAAATGAATTATAATGTTAAACATTATAAACACGTAAAAAACTAAACAAATTTTAACTTCGCTTTGTAATATAATAATATCTATTGCATCAATATCTTTTTGCAAGATTTTTTTGTATCAGACATAAAAAATATACCATATTTTATGATATTTGTACAGGAGAATATTTTTTAACTCACACGGGACAATGATAAATCGGGGAGATCTGATTTTTGTATTACTTTAATGTGATTTACCATTTTAATTTAAAATTTGTTTTAAATCTCCTAAAATATGATAAAAATATCATTTTAGCTTGGAAAAAAACATCAATACATGTAAAAAGTAACTTCAGTAACCACCGTAATTATTTTTACCATTTTTAACTTAATCTTTAAAAATCTTGATTTTTGATCAAAGTTGAAAACAATTTTAGATAATATTTTAAGTAGCGCGTAAAACAATTTCTCTGGTTGTAACCTAACACTATCTTTAACAAATAATAAATACACAATTCATTTTACTTTTAATATAAAATGTAATGTAAAACCTAATATTTTTAATTAAATTTGAATTGCAAACTTACCATTACGAATTGCCAAACTTCCGATATCGTCATAAGATCCACCAAAGCCGTGAATGTAAATTATGACATAATCACTTTTGGCAAAATTTGCATTATCTAATGAATTATCATCAATAGAAATCTTTCTATTTGTATTTCTATATATATATTTAAAAATACGTTTAGATATTATAACATATAATAATAAAATATCGACATACTTCGTATACAGCGTATAAAAAACTTCACTTGTACCAGTAGAAAAAAAAGAACATAGACTATTTGTTGCTAATAATACATTATTTATTTTTGATATTATAACCAAAAATTGTAAAATAATAAAAATCATTCCTTTACAGTATTATACTAAACTATAATAAAACCATAATAATGTTATTTTAATCCTATCGGTTCTATGACAGATTAGTAAATGAAACAATACTAATCTATTACTATACTTTAAGTGACGAAATCATTGATTAAGTATTGTATTTTAAATTCATCGCGTACTGCATTAAAGTCTTCGGAATATTGATTTTTTTTAATTTTAATTCTTCACTAGCTGCGAATTTCATAGTTTCTTTACCTTCAGTATTTTTAAAGGTCATATCTAAAATATCATCTCACAATCAGTCTAGAATTAAAAACACGATTAATAAAGTATTCAATTAGAAAAGCCTTGAACATGTCAAAGACAAAAATTTTTTATTAAGAATTAAAATTGTTTAATTCAATTAAATTCCTACTTATTATGTTTATTACTGGATTAAAATAACGATCTAGTTATTTAATAAGATTCGCTATCTAATAAATAACCTAGTTAATTACGTATGTTACTATTTGGAAATAAAAAGTTGACACCATTGTAAAGTATAAGGTATAAACATAAAAAATACTTCATGAATGATAAATTTAAAAAAAAAACATGTATCTAAAATAATCCAAAGAAAATAAATCAATATTATTTTTATTTCTTCGAAAAATCTGCTGGTCCATTAAATGATGACATCTCTATATATAGATAGCCAAAACAATTTAATTTGTCTTATGAATAAATTGTCAAAATGAGAAATACGTAGGTTGGTACATTCCATTAATACTAAACGTTTGATAAATAAAAATAAATCTAAAGTTGTACTCACTGTTGAGTTAGTTGCTGGGCATTTTATAAATATCTGAATAATTTATTTTTTGTAGTCATTTTGAATGTAAAAAGATTTTGAAATTGTTATTAGTGTTTGTTTTTATTCGATTAATCGTGACTATGTCTGTGTTATTGAAATTGAGAAACACAATTTTAAACGCTAAAATCGTATGTACTTTATATTTGCCATTCAATAAAATTTTTATTGATTTAAAAAATGATTAAAAAATAGAGAGTTGTAAATCAAATACCTTCATCATGTTCAAAACTCAATTATAGATATTATGGGTACAAACCAAGTGTGTATCAGCATTCAGAATATTTTGAACAACACAAAATACATGATTTTAGTCCTGTAGAATGGAAACCATGTCGGTTAGATTGGAAAAATGTTTGTTTTTTTTTTTTTTTACAAATTTATAACTAATATTTTTATTGATACTTTAATAAAAACATTGTAAGAAATTTTTCTTTTAAGGCCCTTACGTTTTTAATAGGTTCAAAAAACGTTTTCGGAACGAACAAATTCAACGAACAAATATCAAGAAGGATCCGATGAACCAACTACAAAAAGAATAGAAAAATGTCCAACTAGAAATAACTCATAAATTTTTTTACAAGTATCCAGATGCATAAATGGCATCTTGTACATTGGAATATTTTTTAACATACTCAATATATTTTATTAAAAATATTAAAATAATTTTTTTCTTCGATTATTTAAAATAATTGAAGGGGCAAAACATAATAATTAATCTATAAAACACAATATAAAAGATAAAGATTTTCAGCATTAACTATCATGAAATTAAAAACTACCCATTTATAAAGTACGTAAATATATATATTTTTTTATGAATTACTATTTAGCAACTTAATTAATTGACTAACGACTTTGTTGAACTTATTGTTTAAAGTACTAAAAACAGCGAGATTAAATTATTTTTTATCAAAAAGTGATGGGTTTTATTATACATTAGAACAGTTTAATATAAATTGTTTTATAATAATGGCTTATAGTATTAATGTCCATTCATCTTTTTATTTAAAAAGACAAGCAATACAAAACGGTACAAAAACATTTGAAAGATTGTTGTTGTTCCGCCAACCACCTGTGGTACATCCGTAGGCATGCGATGGAAGCCCTTTAGCGATAAATATTCAGAAAACGTTAAATGACTAAATTAAGTTATGAAATAATATCATAATAACATTAGAGCAAGCCCCTCTCGCAGTTAAAATATTGTTGTTTTTTTAATAACCGTTGGACGTTTTATTTTCGTTTTATGAAAACTGTTCCCGACAACGGAATAATAATTTGAACACTTTTCTCTCTTAGCCCTCGCGGAGTCGACAAAGTTAAAACGATCGTTCTCTAAATTAAAGCTGGCTAATTTACGAGGGTATGTGTGTTATTATTTAAATGTTTAAGACCGAGTGCGACTAAGTCGCCTTCAGACGTTCCAGCTGCGAGCAGACGAAAAGAAATACTCAACGAACATTGCCCGTTCATGTACACCAAACATTTATTTTGCAATCGTTATTAGGCATTAATATTAAACAGCCGCGTATGCGGTAACCGCGAACCAGGTGCAATTTTCTAAAGTGAACCGTAAATCAAGGTATTTTCTCGACTGCCTTTTGTGGATAAAAAAAGAGAAAAATGGACAAAATTCGAGGCTGAAAAAGTTAATGAATGAATAAATAATGACAGACACGTACCTATAACTGCCATGCGGCATCCACCGGTGTGATATCCCATCCTAATGTATTATCGTTTATTCGCATTACCGGGAGTAACTTAAAAAAAAAAAAACAACCTAAATCTTCTTGCTGAACAAATAGTATTAGGAATTTTATAGCCATGCCTGTTGATATTTGTTTAAACTATGTGTAGTTCAAAAAGAGTTCTTCAATATTCAATACACGAAGGCTTAAAAATCCAATTTGTGAGCCCATATCTATACAGTTCTAAAGAACAAATATCACTAGTTCTCTAACGAAAATAATATAGCTACGTGAAATATACATTATCTTTGACTATTCTCAAAACAACTTGTTCATTAAAATTGCATTACAAAACATATAAGACATCTATGATAATAATAATCTATAAGAAATAGTTGAGCACAAGTAAAATTGGATTACTTCACATGAAATCTATAAAAATTGTATTGGGAAACTGAAATATAATGATCCCTAGATAGCGTTGAATTCAATGTACCACACTCAATTTTAACCATTTCATGATAAAGCAAAAACAAAATTTAAATTTAAAATACAGGTTACTAAAAACGATGTGAATTTATTAAAAATAACTTAAGTTGAATTTTAAAATTAATGTTTATACTCCGAGTAAATAAAAACTTCAAAAGGTCTATTTTACCCCATGTTCCAATTTTGATCCATACTACCATATATTTATTTATGGTAATATATGATGAACCTAAACCTCCCAAAACTTTTTGTACATTTTTATGGTATAATTATTTATTGGTTTATTACTTATAATTTCAAAACCTTAATACCAAGTATAAAAGTTTCTAATCAAACATTGCTGCTACATAATATAAGGTAATACATAAAAATAATACTGTCAATGTATGTATTTCAGTGCTTACGTTATACAAACCACTAAATTTTTTTTGTAAGGTCATTTTTAGAAGTTTCTATTAAAAATTCTTTAATTAAAAAAGAGGAAGGATCAAGTTATTACAATCCTTCAAATGTATATAATACCCATAATATCTTATATCAATTATATATTTTTTAGCAAATTAAAAAGAAAAAATGTTTGGAAAATCTTTCAAAATATTTTTATCATTATATCAGTTATTGACCATATATTATTTTTAAGTTTTATATAGATCGTATTATTCGAAAATTCAATCATTTTTTAGTTTAAAAATCCTGCTTATGAGTCACATTATGTTTTTATGTAAAATTGTTTAAATTTGGCTTAATCGTTATAAAAGTTATATTTTTAATAAATTTTACCGAAAAAATATATTTTTTTATTAAACATAATATATAAAGTAATAAAGAGAAAAAGTTAAGATTTTGCAAAGATAAATTTTTGAAAATCAAAAAAAAAAATTATTTTTCTCTATCATCAAAAACAAATATTTTTCTCTTTGTCATTTATTTTTATTTCTAATATTTAAAAAAATGCGAACAAATCCGTGCTTTTCAATAAAATGGCTCTATGTCGATCAATTTTGACTTTAAAAAGTTATATAAGAAAACATTTTAAAGCTCTTGCATAATACTATTTAATAGTGTTTTTTTCCTAGACCAATTTTCGGAATAAAATAAAAATAAAAACATTGGTTTTTTGTTCTTTTATTTTTGACGTTTTTAAATTTAATAGAGGTACAAGGTTTTATGTTTTATCATTATTCAAAAGTAAATTTAATGAGTTATCGTGCAAAACTAATTCAAAAAAAAAATTAAAACATTTTTTATTTTTCTACTTAATATAAAATATGAGTAAAAATATACGTAAATTAGTAATTTTACGTAAGCGACAGAGTACACTAAAATTGTCTATTGATATTCAATAACGTTTTAAATAACGCCATGGAAGGCGATCCACATTGTCTATGGTAAAGCGTATCAAATTTAATTAATCAAATTATGTTCTCAGCCAACTGTCGTTACTCAATGATAATTAATGATATTCATATTATAATCATATTAATACGTAAATGTTAAATGATTGTCATCGGAATTGTGGTTGTTACCATTACACATGCAATCATTTATAATATATCAACATCTGGTACCGTCAAGTGCACATTTAGTATGTAAAATGTACAGTATAAAACATTCTAGACATTCAAGAACGTCCAATTACAGTACCTTGTAGAAAATATATCAATTATACTCCCCTTAAAACACGAGACGCAATTACGACCATTTATTACAAATTTGTGATCGAATTGATATACAGTTACAATAAGTGCGTAATTCTTTAACACGATATCTCCCAACCTCTCATTCAAAAAATGGTAATTTTGTTTTTTGGGAGTACCTACTTTTCTATATAAATTTGTGCAAATTGACCTTAATCAAATTTATTCAGCCGTTTTCTCAATATACAATAATAATCAAATGATTATTTTTTTTCAAGATTACCTAAAAAGACAAATACCAATATTACAGTTTCATTAAAAAACTTTATGTTTAAAAATACTAGTTATATTAACGTAATATTTAAAAATTCAAGTAGAACTATTAAAAATATTGCAAAAATAATGTTATCAAGAATTAAAAATTATTATTTAAATTAAGTGTTTAAGTTTAAAGTATAAAACAATATGATTCACGATTTTGTTTAAAAATAAAGGCGGTTATGCTAAAATCTATTTTTAGCTACATTTTATTTACACAAAAATAATTAATTTTTTTGTTTAAACAAATTGAAGCCTTTAGCACGAATAGTATTCTATATAAAATAAAGTATATATAATATTGTCATTAAAATATTGTGCTTTATACAAAGAAAAATCTTTAATTTCTAAAAGTACTTCACATTTTTCTAATTTTTCGAAATGTTAACATATTATTACTTGTTATTTTTTAAAGTTGATAATTTTTAATTTTCCAATATTATTTAATTTGAATTACTTTTGATTAACATTAAATCAATTAAAATGGCAAAATATCGTGTAACTTTTTATACATCGTGTGTAATCATTTTTAGTATTTATGTTAACTGTGAAAATGCATTTCCACCAGATATTACAAAAAAAGCTTTAGACCTTTCTTTAATGTTCAAAAACGTTCTGTTATTCTTTATCAATACTGATTTTGGTGGTACTCTTAAAAATGTTGAAACAGTTCAATTCAGCAATCGAATACTTGAAAATAAGGTGAATATTTTATTAGACTATAATTTAATTGATAAACTAGACAACATCACAGTGAAAGACTCCAATAGTGATAGTCAAAATAAAATTGACAACACGCTAGATTACATATCCGCATATGGTGACAAAATAGCTTTTATTTTATCTATAAAACCAAACTACACAATTTGGTGGTTGTGGCAACATAGTATGTTTGCTAATTCCATAAATAACGTCTTGCAAACGAAACGAGTATCAGACTATGTCATCAACATGGGCTCAGATGATAAAAAAATGAAATTTGTTAAGGTTAATAGAGCTATAATAACAATCATAAAACAATTGGAAAACTTTATAAGAAAATATAATCCTACGTTTAAATTACCTGAGAATTATAATGATTTATCTGCAGATGAAATTCTAAGAAAAATCCCTGAAGCTTTAAACGAATTTGATAACCTAATTTCAAAACATTATAAACGAGCTTGCCGAAATAAAAGCGAAATCACTATAAGTCATTATAAGCCAATTAATTTATACTTGTACCACAATGTAAAGAGTGCTACAGCAGTTGAATTATTGATGTCAAAAAAAGTATACATTAAATGGTCATCTTTTTGGGAAAACGTTGTAGAGAATCACAAAGAAGCTGTAACTGAGTGGATGAGTGAGTCCTACTATAATATGAGAACATATTATGATTCCATATTCGTTTTATTAAAAGCATCAGTTTATGGTCATCTAAGGATACACATTGTGTTGTGTAAAAGAATACTAAAGCTGTCAAATATTCAGAATAAAATTAATCCCCCCAAAAGTAAATTATCTAGTCTAACTCCATATTGGAAGTCATTGAGCACGTCATTGTTATCATTTATTACAAATTTTGACTTAATCAAAGATGAAAAAATATCAAAATTGCCATTGCTATTCAAAGGTTCCAATTATGAATTGAAAGTCATAGAGCAATTGATAGAAGAAGAATTTATTTATATTGAGAATTTCGCATTTATCAAAGAAGACAAAAAATTACTATTTAATTTTATATCTGGTTTAAAAACTGTGGACGAATTAATATCAGCAATAAAATTAAACAAAAATGATTTGAAAAAATATTTAAATGTAGTTTTTACTACATTTAAAAACACTAATTTTAGTACGGCTAACATGTTTTTCGAGTGTATTCCAAAATAACATAATTTTACTAATGTCGCTTAAAAGTAATATGAAATAAAATTAATAAAAAAAATATAAATTAACAAACCTTATAATTTTATTCTAATTAAATTAGTTAATATCGAATGTTATCTAATTATTTCTAGAAAACTAAGGAAACTAATGGTACACATAACATTTAACTTAATGTAACATATTCAATTTTAACTGTTAAATAAATCAAAAATTTAATTAAATTTAAGATATACAGAATAAACATTTATCTCTCGATTTCTCTTAAAATACAAATTACGTTAAGAAAATTCTTTTTAAAATATTTTAGTATCATATAATTCTCAATTTATCAATTATTTTTTTAATTTATCCCTTAAACCTTATAAGGGTGTCAACTTTTTTTTTTTTTAATGAAAACATACATATTTAACTAGTTTATAAAATAAAAAATGATCTAATGAGGAAAATGACTAGTCGATTACAATGTTTGAACCATTATTTCGGAAGTTATAATTATTTAAAATATTGATTAGAACTGAAGTTTGGTATATTGTTTTTTTATCATTTTGCATTAACTTGTCGCGCTCTTCTTCCACTCTATATTGAAAAATGTAAATAACTTTTGAAGTACTATTTAAAAAATTGTTTTTGACTAGACATTTAATATAATTAAATCATTTGTTATTTTATTAACTAGTTAAATATGTATGTTACCACATACTTTAGGTCAAACAGTGTAGTCATATAAGAAGGAAGATAAGTACTCCATTTAATTCCTTTTCTTACAAAAAAAAATAATAATAAAGATTTGAGTAAATCCGTAAAATATAAAAATATGAAAGGATGGCCATTTCCAAAAAAATGTTCCAGCTACATTAATCAATTTCAACATCAATTTTTTGTTATTAATTATTTAAACCTATATTTTAGATCAAACAGTATAGTCTAATAGGAAAAGGGGTAAGTACTCCAATTGAAAAAAGATATGTTGATACCTTTATAAAGTATAATGGATGAACATAAAAAACACATCATGATTAATAAATCGAGTCGAAAGATGTTCCTAAAAGAAATCAAATAAAAAATTCTCAATATTATTTTATTTTTTGATTAATAGCTCATAATAAATGAATCACTGTATTTTGTCAATATTTCATAACCTAATTATATTCACAAATACCAAAATAAAAACAATACATTTTTTCTTATAGTATCCGTTACATAATTGAACTCTTCATTTGTGTTTAGATTTTTGATTGTTAAATTATATTGTATAGAAATTGTCGAGGCTAAAATAAATGAAATCGGATTAAAAAAAAAATTAGATACTCAGGTAACAATTTTGCTTTGCTCAAATACAACAGTAAAATAGTGTAAAGTGCCAAACATGGAGTTGTTTTTTTAAACTAACAATTTTATGTTAATAGTTATATTTTTCAAAATTAAAAAATTTTTACACCTTCTCAGAGGCGTCATTTGAGGAGAGTCAGGGTGTTCAACCGCACCCTTTATTTTAAAAACAGTCCCAATTGTCCTGCATTAATGCACCATTTTTTTATACATAAATTCAAATTTAAAAAGCATTGTATTATCATGGTTCAATAAACAAATATTCTGGTAACAATTAATCGAGTAAACAATAAATATATCATACTGAACTTTTCGTACCGGGCGCAATATGTTGATATTGATGTTCGTCGTAACAGTTTTAGCTTTGATGCAAATGAAGGTATTAATTTTACCATGATGTGTTAACTTTATTTTGTGTGTATACCATTACTTTTTCTTACTCTCACTGGATCGATTTTTCTCAACAATACGTCAAAAGATCACAAATCATATTTAATTGAGGACATTACCCTCAAAAATTGAAAAACTTTCCTAGATTCCCCGTAAATGTTGGGAATCCTCCAAAAAATTACGATTTTTAAAATCATAAATTTCGTCATTTTTTTTCTAAAAATTACCATAACTTATTGAAAAATGAACAAATTAAAATAATTATTTTCTATATCTAAAACTTTAGTAATTCCCTTTTATTTAATGAAATATTTTTGAAAATCTAACTCTTAACCTGCCCACAAAAGAGATTCAAAATAGCAACTTTTTCACAAAACTCAACTTTTCAACTTAAGTTTTAAAAATGTTCCGGAAATACTGCGTCCTTAAAACATATGTAAAATTAAACGTATGTTACGTACTAAAAATTAAAAAAAAAAATTATCCCGAAGAGATATCTTCATTATGCAAATGGCTGCCATACTTAAAAAATATGCTATTTTTGTGTTCAAATTTCATTATTATTTTTTTTTTTTTTGTTTATTTTAAAATACCTTATAAGGGTTTCAAACTCTGGGTTTGCATAGTAATGAGACCAAAAATTTATATAAAAGTTACATAAATCTAACTAACATTAAATATAAATCTTCTTCTTTTTCCTAACATTAATCCCAAACTGTTTGGGGTCAGCCACTCTTATCTAAAACTTTCACTTGACACGATCTTCCACATCATCTACACTCACATCGGCCGTCCTCATATCGCATTCAATAGCATTCCTCCATCTCTTTTTTGGTCTTCCTCTACCTCTTCATCCTTTAACATTCATTTCTATAACTGTTCTTACAGCTTCCGATTCTTCTCTCCTCATAACATGACCAAACCATCCAAGACTATTTTCTCTCATCTTATCCACGATTGACGCTATACTTATAATCCCTCTTATATGCTCGTTCCTTAACCTATCTTCTCTAATCACTCCTCGCATACATCTAAGCATTCTAATCTCTGCTCTACTTTCTTGTCAACCACCCAACACTGTGAACCATACATCATAGTTGGTCTCACTACAGTCTTGTAGAATTTAACTTTCAGACCTCTGGCCTACCTCTTACAGAAGTCTGGTTTTTTTGCCAAACAATTACAATGGTTTTAGTATCAGTGTGTGTGCCGTACGGTTGGGGCACCTGGTTTTTTTAATGCCAATTTAAGTGGCGTTTATTCGATTTGTTTTTGTATAGATTATCGTGGCTCGGTGAAGCGAATTACCGCCATCCATAGTCTGTATTGGTCGTGCTGCATATTTAAGGTATGTGCAAATTCCTAATCTTATTGTAGGAATACCAAATGTCAACTTTACCAGTAATGTGACGTGGCATGATTAGGTGATATTTAATTAATTGTATTTTAAATTGAATAGTTAATAATTCTGTTGAAATTATAAATGTAATAGAGTTAATATAATTAAGAAGAAAAAGTCTTTTTTATTATTTTGTATAAATACCTAAGACATTTCCTTTTGCTATTAGTATAAACTTACAAGAATCTAGAGGCACTCTGGTTATGCCGACAGAAATTTTTAGATGATATAATGTAATCTATATAATCACTCTAGGAATTAGGAAAAACCCAAGTTTACTTAAGTAATATTCACATTTAAAATTAACGATAATGTCAAATTGTTTCCCTTTGGAATTCTCCAAAGTTTTGTCTTGGAAGGATATGCATATAAAAAATGTTTACCATCTCTTCCTAAATATCTCTTACACTAAACATTTATTTTCGCTAGGGTTCTTTAACCATAACCCCCTCGTAAGATGTTCATAGCGAATAAAAACTGTCCAAGAATTAAATATTTGAAAATTTAAAATTAATAATAATCTGGTTACAAATAAATAATATTTTACCTATTTAAAAGTACCTTATTAAATTTATTTAATAATGTACGCCACATTATCAATGCAGAAGACATGAATGACTAAAAATTCTAAATAACCCAAATTATCTGAAGTTCACAATACAATTTTATATTTAAAAATTATTTTTTAAAATATGATCGAAGATATTTTAATATTCATCTTTGATAATTAGTCTTCTTTCATATTTAAAAAATTATTTTTGATATTTAAAAACTTAATGATTTAAATGTGATGAAACTTTCATGGATTATCATATTATTTGAAAAGCTTGAGGATTTATCCATGTTTGCAGTTGATTGCTGACGTTTCGGACTCATTGCAGAGTCCATCTTCGGAGCGATAGTTACTGCTCGGTGGCTGAAACTATACTGGTGGCTGAAACTATACTGGTGGCTGAAACTATACTGGTGGCTGAAACTATACTGGTGGCTNTTCGGAGCGATAGTTACTGCTCGGTGGCTGAAACTATACTGGTGGCTTATTTTGTTATCAGTCTGTTTTTATACGTTGGTTGTTTATCATATCTGTTTATGACTCATGTTGTTTACAGTATTTTGTTTTTTCTGATGGTTTTGTTGACGACTTTGTTTTTGATTATTGTTGTTGTTTTTGACATTCTTGGCATTTTGGTCTTCCTTTTCTGCACCGACAGTTTTCCATTACGTTGATAGTAACTTTATCTTGTATTGAACTGTTTTCAGTGTTGTTAGTTGATTTTCTTTTTGTCTGGTGTATGATGGGTAACCAAGTTTTGCTTATTTTCCATCTGTCTTCTCTGTTGAAATTCTCTGGACATTTTTCGATTTCTATTGCCTCTTTGTATATTCGTTTACCAAAATGAGTTTCTTTGTTTAGTATTTTTACTTTATCGAATTAGATATTATGTCCTTTGTTTTTAGCGTGTTCGGCTACTGCGGATTTTTCTGTCCTTTGGTAATCCACGTCTTTTTCGTGTTCTTTTATTCTTGTTGGAAAAGCTCTTCTTGTTTGTCCAATGTAGGATTTACCACAAGACCACGGTATTAAAGTTCCTTTCTTTTCATCTTCTTTGTTTTCTTCATCGTCATTGCGTGTTGTGTTTTTTCTTTTCATTTTTTTTTCTTTTTATGCGATGTGGATACACAATCAAAAATATCAACAAGGCAATCAGAAAAGCAGAGAAAAGAAAAAATAACAATGTACAAAGAGGCAATAGAAATCGAAAAATGTCCAGAGAATTTCAACAGAGAAGACGGATGGAAAATAAGCAAAACTTGGTTACCCATCATACACCAGACAAAAAGAAAATCAACTAACAACACTGAAAACAGTTCAATACAAGAAAAAGTTTCTATCAACGTAATGGAAAACTGTCGGTGCAGAAAAGGAAGACCAAAATGCCAAGAATGTCAAAAACAACAACAATAATCAAAAACAAAGTCGTCAACAAAACCATCAGAAAAAACAAAATACTGTAAACAACATGAGTCATAAACAGATATGATAAACAACCAACGTATAAAAACAGACTGATAACAAAATAAGCCATCAGTATAGTTTCAGCCACCGAGCAGTAACTATCGCTCCGAAGATGGTCTCTGCAATGAGTCCGAAACGTCAGCAATCAACTGCAAACATGGATAAATCCTCAAGCTTTTCAAATATTTAATGATTTAATTTTAAAATATGTCGATTAAGTTAACCATGATAACATTATATACAAAATAAATTAATGTATATATACACCTATTAACTTGTTTTACAGTTAAATTAATACCTTCTCAACTTGGCATCGAAACTATAAATGTTTAAACACAATTCATTTAATTAATAAATATCTTAACACAACTAAACATTTAAGATTAAATTAATGTTTCGCATAACTTTTTAAAGTATTATCAAAGTAAACTACAAAATACTAAAATTTTATTGTAAAATATAATTAAATAAACTGCTAAAAACAAATTTCTTGATTTCATCTTGCATAATAAAAAGTAAAGAAAATTAAATAATTCAATAGCATGCTGGGATTAAAAGTGTCATTGCTTTGAATACAAAATATAAAATTTTAAACTATCTATAAAGGAAAAATTGTTAAAAAAATTACATAAGAATTAAGGTTAAACATCGTGGGGCCTCGTACATAACAATATTTTTGGGCTCTAAAATTTTTTTAATTTAAAAAAAAAATTTAGTCATTGACTAAATTTGCAGAGCCCTTTAAAGCACAGGGCTCACTTCATATGCCCTTCATACTAGCCCTAATTTACATTAGTGCAAATAAACAATTTAAAATTAAAATTTACAGTGAATGTCTTTACTAATTGTCATACTATAAGTTAGTTTATCATTTTTATGATAAAATAAACAAATAAATTTATTTTTTGTAGATAATTTAATTATTGACTAAGAACTAAATGTAGCACAACAAAATACTTGGGTAACATAATAATTAAATTTTATTAAAAAACTTTTTTACATCATATTTACTGCATAAGAAGTTATCTTTGCAAGATTAGCCTAAGAAACTATAAAATAAGTATAATATTAACAGTCAATAATTTATAATCATTGTTTTACTTAACAACTAAAACATTCGATGTCAAAACTAGTAATTATACATATCACAAAACTTAATTTAAAGCTCATTAAAATATAATAACATAACCAGCAACAACTTAAATTACCTTATTTTAAACTTAAACAATTTGTTCATAATGTACAAAACAGCTATGCAAAATTATACAAAAAAAAAATAAAACAATATAAAATAAATTTTGTTGTAAAAATAGTTTTGTAAATGTTAAAATGGTAAGACTTGGTATTACATTTATATTACTCATTATAACATTTCAGAGTTAAGTCTAAATTTCAAGCTATATAGTACAATTTTTCATATAATTCTGTTTGTTAATATTTATAGTCTAATTTTTCCACTAATAATATCTTTATATATTTCATCAGTTACTTTTTCATAGATTCCTTTATTATTCAAGTAATATAAATCATTCTTAATAATATCATTATTAAAACCTTCCTTTTGCAAGTCCAATTTCTTTAATTTATATGTACCTATTAAAAATAATAATTATAACTTGTAATAATTTTAATTAAACTAAAATAAATATTTAAGTGTTTTAGGGGAAATATGAAAAATAATATAAAATAAAATATAAAGAATTGGTCAAAAACAAACAGGAAAATGCAATTGTCAGAAAATCATATATTTTATTTTATCTTTGAATAAATATATAATATTTTTATGTTTTTTTAGTGCAATATGAATTTTATATTTTGATGATTTCAAAGATATTTAACATAGAAAAAAACTTTAACCATTACCATAGCTACTAATGAAAAATATTTCATTAGATTATAAAACAAAAATTTCTTAAAATGAACTTGTCTAGTTATTGTACTTTTAAATTGTTACTTATTGTTCTTAAAAACTTAAAATTATAATTATCAGTTATAATTATTACTTACCAGTTAATTCAACTTCATTAAGTTTTCTTATAAACAATGGTCGAGCATAGCTTGGTAGTAATTTTTTTATTCCATCAGATAATGAGGAAATATCTAATGTATTATCTTTATCAACAATAGCAGCCATACCTGCCCGACCTTCAGAGTTAGGCACCTAAGATTAAAAATACAAAGATATATTTATTTTGTTCTTAAAAAAACAATGTTAAGCTAATTATATTGAACTAACAAAAAAATTATTATATTACCTCTACACCATACACAACACAATCACGATAGTTAGCAATATTACTGACAACTCCTTCAACTTCAGCTGTAGAAACATTTTCACCTTTCCATCTAAAAAAATATATATATGATGTATTCATTAACAAATTTAACTGAATAACATTTTTAAAAAAAAATTGTAAAAGTTTAATTGGTTGGACGGATCATTATTTCATTAAAAATAAAAATTGTATAATAAACAATTTAAAATAGATTAATATATTCAGTAGTAAGAATGCAAAACTTATACTTTCAAATCCTTAAACCACTTATATAAGAAATAATACAAATGATAACATATTGAAAAATGGGTTTTACTCAGATATACTAACATTAATCCACTACCTGATCAAAAACCCAATTGTAAACCTACAGTAGTTAATTAAGAATTTATTTGCGGAAGGAAATAATGAATTGTGAAAAAAATACAAGTCAAAAGATTAAAATAAATGATCTCTTCTAGTCAATATGGAATCATTTTTTACACTTTTTTTTTTTTTTTTTTTTTTAATTTTTACTGTATTATACTAGTTTAATTTTTAATTTACATCATTTTTTAAATAAGTATTTCTGATATATAAAAGTAAAAAAATGAATATTATAACTCAGAATGAAAAAAAAATTGAATAATGGAAATTAGAAATGAATAAAAAAATTTTCCCTAAACAGCAGCTGTTGCAAAAACCACTACTACTACAAATAGTATAATTAAATTTAAAAGTGAATATTTTTAATGTTAATTATATTCTCTCATGAATAAGGAAAAGAATAAAGAATTTTTTTTGTGTACATTTTTGTTCTAATTAAATTTTTTAATTATTTAAAAAAGCAAATATTTTATTTTTTTCAAAATAATTTAAAAGTTTACAGTACCTGAACGTGTCACCAGTTCTATCTTTGAAATATAAATATCCAAATTCATCAGAAACAAGTAAATCTCCTAAAAATATAAATATAATTTAAAATTTGCATAATTATTAATATTTAAGAGGTATAATATACCTGATAAAAATGCAGCATCTCCTTTATCAAATACATCCCGTACAATTTTTTTTTCTGAATCTTTATTATTTACATAGCCAAGATATTGCCTTGATGGATTAGATTCAATGATTTTCCCAACAATTACACCAGGTTCGCCTAAAAATTATTATAATGAATTAGAACAATTGTAAGTTTTTATTATAGTTTAAATAAAATACTACACTAAAAATATTTAAATATAATTAAAAAGAAAAATTACCTGGGTTACATCTCATACATAGTCCATTAGCATTTCGAATAGGTTCACAAGTTTCAGGATCAACACGTATAATAGATATGGGATAAATACTAGGAATAATTCTTGACACAAACCCAATAGCTCCAAAGGTATTATCAATATTTGCTGTAAAATATCATCAATTACCAAATAGTTACATTATATTAAACTAACTTCAAGTATTTACCAATATTAGCATTTCCTTCAGTAGATCCATAAAATTCTGCAACTTGTGGAATGTTGAATCTGGCAATAAAGTCTTTCCAAATTTGAGGTTTGAGACCATTACCAAAAATTATTCTCAATTTGTGATTAGTGTCTTCTGATTTGGATGGAGTAGCTAATATATAACGACACATCTCCCCAATATATTGAGCAACCTGTTTTATAAAATATATATGTAAATAAAATACCAATGTAATAGCAATTACTACTTACAGTACAATTATATTTAGAAATATCTTGAAAGTAACCAGTTGCAGAAAACTTTCTTCTAATAACTACTGAACAACCATACAACAGTGCTTGACCAATACTCATAATACCAGCAGCTGTATGATACAATGGCATTGCAGTATAAAATCGATCAGAATACTTGAAATCAACTTGATATGACATAGCACCAGCAATAAATAAATATCTATTTAAAAAATAATTCACATTAAATTGTTTTATTTTGAATTCAAACTTCAAAAATTATAATTCATAATTTATTGTAACAATATAAAAAAAAAAAAAAATGCCATTAAGATTAATTGATTCAAACAATAACACACCTGATATTTGAAATGACAGCAGCTTTTGGTAAACCTGTTGTGCCTGATGTGTAAATATATAATAGATGGTCATGAATGCCTGGTTTTTCTATTGGATTAGGTTCAGAAGTGGAAGAATTTTCAAGCAAAGTATTCAAATAATTATTGTCATCAGATGGTGTACTTGAACTAGTCCACACAAAAAGTTTCAAATTACATTGTAAGTTGTCTTTAATTTCTTCAATGTCTGTAAATTAATAAATAAGTTAAAAGATTATAATTATAAACATTTTTGTATTACTGCAAAGTAGATTTATTACTCACCAGATATCAGTTCAGACCCATAAATTAAACATTTACAGCTGGCCACATTTATTGAATGGGACAACGACGTTAGTCTAAGATTGTAATTAATTAGTGCAGTAACTATTCCTATTTTCGACATTCCTAGCCAAATAGCAACAAATTCAGGTCGATTTTCCATCATTAGTCCAACTACATCACCTTTTTTGAACCCTTGTTCTAACATAGCATTGGCAACTTTGTTGCTGTATTCTTCTACCTGTAACATTTTCATAATTAGTAAAATTATTATCTTAAATAAAAAAACATAATAACTATCAATAAATAAATAAAGTTTTAAGGGAGGTATCAAAAAATAATGAAATAGCAACATAAAAGTACTAAAAGTATTATAAATATATTATCTATAATGTTAAATATGATTTATTCG
The DNA here is from genome assembly GCF_025091365.1 of Daktulosphaira vitifoliae. Taxonomy (NCBI): domain Eukaryota; kingdom Metazoa; phylum Arthropoda; class Insecta; order Hemiptera; family Phylloxeridae; genus Daktulosphaira; species Daktulosphaira vitifoliae. The sequence continues at coordinate 25,226,977 of NW_026099573.1, forward strand.
CTAATAAAAACTTAGGGAAAAAAATTGAATTCCACAGTTTTTAAGGTAGTTTTTGTATGATAAAATGGTATATTCTTACACAATAATGTACAATAAAACCTACCAAAATATTAAATTGGTGCATAATGGTAAAGTTTAAAGACTAAAACTTTCTTAGATATTTAAATAGTTACAGGATAATTTTTAAATAAAAATTTTAACAAACTTGTATAGCAGTCCATTCTTTTTCTTCAAATATGAAAATTACTTTATTTGGATTGATCTTTACAACAGTGTTCTTAAATATATCAGCGATAGTCCAGTTACGTTTTTCTATTTTTTTTGATGTATATAAGAAATAGAGATAACGAGAAAGCGCTCTATAAAAAAAAAAATAATCAATGATTAACATTTATTACAAAAATAGTTTTTAATAGTTCAATAGCCAAAATCATGGTAAAATACACATGTCAGCTAATATAACAGACATGATTAAGTATACAAACATTCATTTTTAACTTGTTAAATAACATAACTGAGGCCTGATTTAATTATATATATGCAATCTGTTTATTAATAATTGGGTAATTGATCATAAGAAATGTGTAAAATATATTTTACAAAAATATATTTGAGTTAAATAGGTTGTGATATATTAGATAAGATATCCTCTTAAAAATCATAGATCTCTAAATTTTAACTACACAAGATTTTGATTTTAGTATTAGCTTCGATGCGAAGCGGAGAAGGTATTAATTTTACTATGATGTGTTTTTTTTTTTTTTTTTGTCTGTTGCCACTTTTTCTCAGCTCTCACTGGACCGATTTCTTTCAAAAATACGTCAAAAGATCACAAATCGTATCTAGTTGAAGACATTACCCTTAAAAATTGAAAAAAATTCCCTCGTTCCCCGCAAATGGGGGAAATATCCAAAAAAATTACAAATTTAAAAATCGCTAATTTTCGAAATTTTTTCACTTTTTTTTCTTAAAACTTCCATAACTTTTTGAAAAATCAACAAATCAACATAATTTTTTTTTATACTAAAACCTTAGATATTTACCTTTCATTTGATATCATTTTTTTGAAAATCTATCACTTAACCTGCTCATTGGGGGGGATTTAAAATGGCAACTTTTTTACAAAAATTAATTTTTTCAACTTAATTTTTGAAAATGTTCCGGAAAGACTGCGTCCTTTAAACATATATCAAATTAAAGCTTATTTTATGTACTACAAAATGAAAAAAAAAAATTTGTCCCGACACTTTTTTTTCTACATTTAAACGGCTGCCGTAGTTAAAAAAACACTATTTTTGTGTTAAAATTTTCGATTTTCGATTTTAAATTTTCAACTTAAAAATGCTATAACTTTTTGAAAAATGTATATATCAGCACAAATTTTTTTTTTCTAAATACATTATAAGTACATCTTTCATTTGACATACTTTTTATTAAAATTGGACAATTTCCCCTTATATAGGGGGCGTTCAAAACTTAAAATATTGTAAAAAACATAGATCTTTTTCAACTGAACTTTTGAAAATGTTCCGGAAATACTGCGTCCTTTAAACATATATCAAATCAAAGGTTATGTTATATACTATCAAATGAAAAAAAAAAATTTGTCCCGACATCTTATCTTCTATGTGCAAATGGCTGTCGAAAATTTAAAAAAAAATGTAATGTTTGCGATAAAAATTACATTTTATCGGGATGTTTTTTGTACTTAAAACTGCCATAACTTTTTCAAAAATGAACAAATAAAAATAATATTTTTTTGTATTGAAACCTTAGATATTTCCCTTTCATTTGATATAATTTTTTTTGAAAATCTAACACTTATTCTGCTCACTGGGAGGATTTAAAATAGTAACTTTTTTACAAAAAATAACTTTTTCAACTTAATTTTTGAAAATGTTCCGGAAATACTGCGTCCTTTAAACATATATAAAATTAAAGCTTATTTTATGTACTACAAAATGAAAAAAAAAAATTTGTCCCGACGATCTATCTTCTATACGCAAATGGCTACCATATTGAAAAATATACTATTTTTGTATGATAATTATGGGTTTTGTATTTTATTTTAATAGAAGTTGATGTTGCTTTTGCAATTATCCATCAATTTTTTAAAATTAAACACTATCTACAGATTTGCATCGAAGCGTTTCTTATGATAGTGATTTTAATCACTGTCAGATTAAATCTATACTGGACCCTACTATGCAATGTCTCTACTATGCCGCGACCCCACTGTGCTACCGTTTTTTTTTCTTAAAAGTAAATAAGAAATTACTTATTCATAAAGATATTTTCCAATATTTTACGTATTGTACATATAAAAATCTAGATACATTAAAAATATCATTCATTATAAATTTATCAAATAACATGAATGTTTAAATCAATGCTTTATAAAGTTTTACGTAAAAATCATACATTTTGAGATAAAGCACAATAACTGAAAAACTACCCTTTTGTTCGAATTTTCAACCTTCTTGAGGCACGTGTTAACGTCAAGCTATCGGGACCAAATTTTGCACAGTTTATTTTTACATGTAGTAAAACTATTTTTTGGTGCGCATACATCGAATTTTGAATATCTGTATTTTAAGGACCACCCTATTAAGCATATAGTACAAATAACGTTTATATAACTCAGTATACTCGTGGAATAATTAATAATAGTTAGACTATTGTAGAAAAATAGAATCGAAAATTTTTTACTAAAGGTTCACTGTGGAACAATTCTATTTAATGGTAATAAATTAACTTATAGCGATATCCAGTTGACTATAACAATAATTTTATTGCTTTATTTTTTGTAATTAAATACAAAAACCAAGTTAATTCTATTTTATTAAAAAATATACAAGTACAAAATAACTATATCAGCGTTCTCGATGAACTGATGACCAACTATTCTTGACTTAAAAACAGGTTTTTAAATCAAGTCTAAGTCAAAGATCTTAGAAATAACCGTCCAAGGACGCGCACAATTTTGTGACGAATTTAATTTATATAACATCTGAGGTCGTTGGCGGATAGTGCGCGCTTGAAATACCAACAACAACAACGTGAGTTTTAATAATAAATAAAAAACATTGCCCAGAAATGATGTGAATATAATAAGGTAGTTAACAGGAAGAAAATGTCCAAGTTTTCATTCAATGCTACGGTCAAAAACGAAACCAAAACTAAATTTTTATTTCATGATAAACGCAAAAAAATTAACTGTATGCATTAAATTTAAGTAATTAAATGAGATATTAAAATTCATATAACTTATTTATTGATTTTACAATCCATAAAAATTGCACTTTGAAAAATTATCATATGAGGAAATCTGAATGCTATTTTACAAATTTACTAGATCACCTCGGTTTTTTTGTTATTAAAAAAATTTTAATAAATAATTCCAAAATTAACATTTCAAGCATTACGACGATAAAGTGAACGTACCAGTTTAAGCTACGGTTATACGATATCCATATTAAGTTGTAAAACAACTATATAAGTGTCCTTCTGATTTGTTTAGATTCTCAAAAATAAAAACTATTTAGTTTTTTAATAAACTTACAATTGTTTCGATATAAAACTATTTTCTAATGAAATTTTTGTAATACCATTATACTTTATTGTAACAAAAGGTTTTTAAGAGAAATTAAAACATTAAACTTCCTTTACGTCAATAACCTAAACAAGAAGTCAATCTAATTCTAAANATTAAACTTCCTTTACGTCAATAACCTAAACAAGAAGTCAATCTAATTCAACTGACATTTGAACTGAATTTGATTACATATAGTTGCTTAATTCAAGTGGATAATTTTATTTAAAAATAACAAAATATTTTTACATCCCTATAAACTAAATTTAACATTTAACATTTGTAATAGTTTATTTGTTTTTACAGAACGTAAGTACACTAAAACAAATACACAAGCAGACTAAAACCATAAATGACTAATTAAATCATTTGACAACGTTAACCAGTAATTTTTCATGTTCTTGGCTTACGCTCAAGGAAACACATGTATGGAAAAATATTCACATTACTACTGCATTAATTTCCATATCTGAATAATTGTTACATTGTATTTGATCAAAGATAGTAACATTATTATTGAATGGTATTAACGCAGAAAAACAACAAAAATATCACTATTGTAATACTACATGTTCTGTGGTACAATTAAATTGCCCCAAATACAATTAACGTGTCTATCTAAATATACAAGAATCTTGCTTTTATTGACTCGAGTATAAATGCTTAAAACGAGGTAACACACAATGTAACTCTTATGAAAGGTCGAAACTTTGAAACAACTCGTATTTTAAAAACGACTTTTTTTTTAAATACGGCAATCTTGCACTGACAATGCGAAACGAACAGTCAATTTATTGTCAAATAAAAAACGTAGTTAATTAGTTGTACACAACATATAAGTTAGACTTTGATTAATGTTATTGTATGCGAATCTCACCTAAGATCTCTGGGAGCGGTACGGTATAACAAATACACGAACTTGTAACCGCCACTAGCTAAATAAGCTATAAACGCCACCACGATGACTTGCAGGAGGAACGGCAGACCCATTGTATACCACACGAATGCGGATGACAGTACGAACAGTACGGCGGCGACGGTTACTTTCAACGCGACACACAACACTCTGCATACAGGCCGCGATAGACCACACCGGTATTCGCACGCTAGTCCACCACCTTCAGCCGCTTTTCCTCCTTCTTCGGCCTGTTCGGGAGTTTTGATAGCAACTGCGGCTAGCCGTGAATATTCACTACTACAATCGACACCGCAAACCTATCAAACATAAATTAAAATCACATAATTATTCAATTTGGAACGATTAATCAACAGGTGAACTCATAACATTAATATTAAGTTTTCTATTATACCGACCGAAAAGGTAACTTAAAATGGCAGGGATTATGTTTCTACATAATAATGTTTAATTTTACAAGTAGAATTATACATATTTACATAAAATAATATCGCAGTCACATGATTGTTGTGCCATTTTATACGATAAATTAATAGCACAATTGTTTTAATGGCTAGCTTTTAATGACACTCCATCGGTAATTCTTACAAAAATATTCCAATTATTGATGAGTTGACAGATATCAGTTTCAGCTAATAGTACTCACGCATGCCTACATTCATTTTTAATGACTTGTAATTATAGTTCCACCGTCTAGTTTCCTCTACATACATAATTTTTAAAGCAAACACAAAACACTTCAAAAATTATCCATTTATTCATTAATCAACAGAAATTAGTTCATATGAAATAATTTCACCCGACAATTCTACCAGGTTCTGAGATCCATGAGAATTTTTTAATTTGTTTTATTTTACCAATTAGCAAAATATTTTCTCAATTTAAAACATAAAATTAAAAATATATTTTTAAAAATTTGAAGCCAATATGATAAACTACATGTTAGGTATCAATGTATGCAGTAAACTATAATGTAGTAATATATATATATATATATATATATATTTTTTTTTTTTAATAAATTGCAAATGTGCTAACTAGTTCATACAAAAATTAATTGTTGCACCATCGTGTTTCTCAGCACGAGATTCGAAAGAGACTTGTTATACGAAAGATGTAAAAACTAATTGTTATATCACAACATCATAAAAATATAAAACATCTCTGTTAATTACATGCTAGTAATATATTAAAATAATTTTAAAAGAACTAAACTAGACTTAATTAATTTTCAGGTTTTACTTAATTATTTTAAAAGATACGCACTAAACATTTTTACTATTTTGTTTAAACTCACCGTTTTAAACAAATACAAAATCATTACATAATCAGTTGCCCATATATTTCTTTGGCCTGTATTATATTGTACGCGTTTGTACTATTTTAAATCAAGTACAATATTTAAGTTAGCCACTCCTACTAATATATACAGTAAATAAAAACAGCGCGTAACAACTTTTTGCAATACAAGGTCGCCTGAACTGTTAATAAAAAAATATAGGTACATATATGAATCGCACGTCACATGATTATAAAAATAAACTACTAAAGAAAACATGATGTGATTCCTGATTGATAAAATATACTATGATGTTTTAAACATTATACAATATTAATTGTATACTTTTTACCTAAATTATGATATAAATAAATTAACAACAAACATATTAACGTAGACGCAATAAGACTAAAAGGTCAAATGATTACATTGCGATAAAAACTCAATAAACGTCAATGAATTTATTTTATTTAATATAGCTAATAATTAATATAACTTTATTTTATTTTATTATTTATAACAAAACTATAATATTATTAACCATAAAATAAAAGGTAATTATTAGGTTGGTCGCGGAAGTGCATCTACAGGAGGAAAGAGTCTGAATTTTTCATAGAGAAAATAAACACGTATTTTAAAGTAATACAAATACGTATAAGTAAACGTAAATAAATAAAAATTAATACATTAAAAAAATATCAGAATTAATACTTTACGTTTAAAATTGAAATGATAATTTAATATCTGAACCTTGGACTGATGTTGAAAACATTTGTTTGTTAAGAAAATTGATTATTTTCTCATCTAGTTTGCGATAAAAAAAAGTCTTTTAAAATCTGAAAAAGTTAGCCATTTCTTAGGCGCTCTTATCCCTCCTGCTTAGATATAAAATTATTTAAGATAAGATAATTAAGAGGGGATGATAATTACCAGAACAAAAATATTTCCATGATGAAATTTTTATATAAATTTTTTTTTTCATCTGGAGAGTGTAGGGAAAATTTGTCTTATATAAAAGTTGTCTAAAACAAAAACCTAATTACGCCTCCAAAGATGGGTGTATATAGAATTCAAAATGAAGTTATTAAAAATAAATAATGAAAATAACTGCAAACAAAGATAGATGAAGAAATGAGGTAGTTGACGAAATGGGTTTAATGGCCAAAATTAAGTTAAAACATTTTTTTAGTTATTCATGAGTTATATTGATATTATAAAAGTAAAAAATATTTTACAAGTTGAATGATTTTAAGGAGTCGAGAGTAGGCAAGTTAATTGACACAAAACGCCGATGACACAACTTATGGTATCAGCATCGAAAGTAACGTGAAAGTAGTGTGGCAAAAATTTTTAGACGGTTCAGTATATACATAACAGTTGAAAAATATTTAATTTTTACGATTCACATTTATGTTCTCTCTTGTAATATAATTTCCGCAGTAAAAAGGAAATCGATGTAGTTCGTCGAAAAGTAGTAAAACATCTTATTGAATCATATCATTTATTAATACTTATTTGTATATATTATTTATACAGAATGTCTCAGATCTAACTTACAATGTTTATACTTTTGATATAATAATCATTTTGTAGACTGTTTTAAAAAAAATAATTATTGTCATCTTAGTATATTTTTTATCATTTACCACTAATGAGAAAAAAATTGTACATTTATTTTTTTAACGCTTCAAAATAAATATTTTTTAGCAGTTTTCGAACAGAAAAAATTTGCTGAGTCCATAATCATTTTAGGACAAGCATTCATTGAATTAAAAGTATTTTAATACATATAGTGAGTATGGAACGCAAGTGGAGTAAACCTACCCTAATACGAACAGCACCCACCAAGATCAAATACTCACTAAATTAGTATTAAAATGCTTGTAAATAATGAATACTTTCATAAGAATGTTATCGATAAGCGCTTTCAGTTAGGTCTAAGATACAATGTATATTAACTATGCTTAAGAGTGTGTACCCTATGTTTTGTCTTTTATATCCAGAATGCCTCTGGATGGGATTAAAATGCCTAAGAACAATGGCCTTATAATTGGATTTCCAATTTTTTTATAAAATTCTTTGGTCTTAAAATAGTCTTCAAACAAACATAATTTAATATCCTGGATCAGTCCACTACAGCTTATAAACTTCCACACTAGGAGATTCAGGGGGTGGGCACAACAGCATGTGCCTCCTGTTAGTTTTTACTCAACTAATTTTTTTAATCATTCAAACAGTTATTATAAAAACGGATTTGCTTAACCCTTACAAACCTTTGGCACACTATTATGTACTTATCATTTTTTTTAAATTTACAACCATAGTTATGAAATTAGAACAGTATTACCAACACCAAAAGAATCTAAATGATGTAAACAGCAAAACTAAAGCACAATTTTTTTCAAAGTTTAAAGTTAAAAAATAAATTATTTTGAAAATCGATATTTATCTCATCAATAAAAAATTGATGTTAAACCACTTTAACTAAAATAAAAAAAATGGATTTAAAACTTTAACCTGAAGGAAGCTTCCCTAACACATTACTTTATCTACCCTATCTCTCTCCAAAAATTTAGTTTATTTGAGAGGTTACATTTTTTTTTGAAGGCCAACCCCTATGCAAACAACATTAAAGATACTAATTTCAAGATCCGCTAAGATTGTCTTTCCCTGTTCTTAAATTATTAACTATAAATTTGTAAATATTGAATAGTAAATTTATCATCCTAGTATCAACAAAATCTACTAAATTACAAAAATCTATTACCTTCAAAAAAATAATTACAATAATAATTATAAATAAAAATAAATAATTATGCAAGGTAATTAAAGTGAACATTTTTATTTTATTTTTACTTTTATTTATAAATTTACATGTAAGGTACTAAAATGACAATTTTAAAAGTTTAGCATTAAAATAAAAAAATTAAAGGTAATCCATAATTAATAAATTAAAATGAAACTTGACCCGCCCAAATTCAATAGTTTTAACCCTTTCACATATGACTTAATACTTTTTATTAAAATGGCAATCAATTTGTTGTGTGGTTCTAGAATAAGCTAAAAAATGATATCCAGAAAAATCGATTTTTCAACTTAATTTTTTATTAATTCATTAAGACATTTTTCTCCACTCGTCGAAAATTAAGTTAAGTTACATTTTAATGACAATTAAATCAATATAGCCTAGACAATCAAATAATAATCAAGATTCCTATTCGAAATTACAGGAAAAAATATTAGCACGATAATTATGTGATTATCAATATCTACGCAGTTTGCACATTAACCTTGTATTTCTATAGAAGATGCATTATCTTATAGTTAACTTTTATGGAAGCAATTCACGAAAACAAACGGGTAACACAGAGTTTTCTTTAGACAACATAGTAATCCTACACCTCCTGTAATTTGAAGTTGCCGTTTTTTTTTGCCTGAATTACAGAAAAATTATATATTTTTATAATTTATTTATAAAATTAAAAATAACTAATATTATTAGTAATAAGTAGGCTAAATTATAAGGCTGTTTTTTAAAGGCATGGTATTTCTTTTTAAGGCGTTTTCTATTTAAAATAGCACAGAAGGGATATAAAAAATAATTTACCCAGTGAACACCAAAAAGTTTAATACGATACTATAAATTAAAATCATTTCAATTCATAAAGAAATAAAGATTTATTTTAATCATATCAGAAACACATTTTAAAAAAATATTTCAAAAAACTAAAATAACCTTTGGGAATCTATACCATCGAAGTAATGTATAATGTATATTTTTAAAACTTAAATAGTTAGATAAAATAAAAAGTAAACCAACTGTTTTTATGATTTAATTATAAGACAATATTAAACGTGTGTTACAGTCAAAAATGACAATATTTAATCATTTTTGAGAGATATTAATCTTTGTATAAAAAATGAAATATAGAATTCAATAATAAAATCAGAATGATATATTTAAACACAACTTCTCTACAAAAACATTTCTAAAAAATGAATTAAAAATGAATTTTTTTATATTGGCTATCTTGTAAAATTATAAAAATAGATATTGTATGTTTTGACTAGTCACTCTAAAATTATTGTTAAAACTATAAAATAATATTTTTTTACTTTATGTATGCTACGAAAAAAATGTTAATAAATAATAAAAAATAATAATAAATTTTCTATTGTAAACATGCATAACTGCATAATAATTTACATATCAAACATCTTAAAGACATTTTGGAAATAAATCCTTGACATAAAATAAAATCGTAAATATGTTCTATGATCATTACAAGCTATTATTATAATTCTCAGTAAAACTTGAGTAATTTCCTTGTTTGAGGTGTAATTCAGTTACTTTTATAATTATCTTCCTCTCAAAACACTATTATTAAATATCATATTAGTAAATAAACGACAATATCATCTAATAATTTAATACCATTGTTAGAGCTTTAAGAAACTATTAAACAATTATAAAAAAAAAACCTGTTTCTTATTTGGAATTACATAATTTTTAATTATTACAAGAACTTATAAAAAAATTAATATACATTTTTTCTTTCGAATTAAGTTATTTCATAACAGGCTGCTTGCTATTTAAACAAATTATTCTTTTCTTCTGTATAAATGCAAAAAAATATATTTTATAATATTAACATAATTCAATGTAGACACAACAATCGGAATTTAAGAACTTTTATTTAAATGATTTTTTCTAGTCTTCTTAATTAAATTTTAATTGCTCACTCAGTAGTTAACTCGATTATAATAAGTATTTTAAACATGTTATCGCATTGGCCAAATAATATACAATGAAGATCCTTCATACAACAAACATTCAGTTCTAACATATTTCATTCTTCTGAAATTTAATTACCATGACACATCAAAATACCCAAAAGTAACTTAAAAGAAATTAAACAGTGCAGAATTATCAATAATTATGTCCATCATATTTGACCTTCCTTCGCTATGGGAGTACGTATTTGCTAAACCTAGACTTATTTTAAAAGTAGGCAACACATAAAATATTCGTTAATACAACGTTAATGATTTCTAATGTCTCCCGAGAAGCACACAACAAAATTAACAAATGCTGAATGAGATATTACAGTAAATGTTTGCATTCACTGTTTATCTTTCAGACATTTCAAAAACCATAAAATTAAAATAGCCGCTAAACATTATTGTAAGTGTAATGGAAGGTTATAAAAAATGGATAACTACTTTTAGAAATTTTCTTCATTAGCTATTCCAGTAGAATTATTTTGGCAGTGATGAAGAATAAAATCTAAAAATTGCTATCCAAATAAGTTCAAAAAATTATAAAATATTCTCTATTTTGACCAACAATCAGCGGCGTGTTTAGAGAGACACGTCCCCAACCCATACACCGTACAATGCTAATAAAATGTTTATGAACCTTTTTTTTTTTTTTTTTTTTGGCTCATAATCAAATCAAAATAAATAAAAAAATGTCATAGTAGCTTGTCAATTGAAAAATTTGTATCCCATTATTATAAGTTTCTAAATATATCCCATAACATAAAAAAACTCAAAACTGATATACGTTTCTACATAACAACATAAAAAAAATTTTGGGGCATAAACAAATATGATAAGGTAAAATTAAAAAATGAAGATTTTTGTATTAGTACAAAAACACGATAAAAAGTACAAGTATGTTTAGCTTACAATAACGGAGCAAAACCAATACACTTTATTTTATGAAAAACAGTAGATTTAATTCATTCATCTTTCTAAAGCAAAAAAATGTTATATCAATCAATTCAATATGAATAAATAATACATATGTCTTAGATACTAATTTATAAAATAAAATAAACTCAGATCATCCAAATAGAAAGTAAAATCATTCAGAAAACAGAAAGGTAGTTGTAAAAACATATGTGCAGTTAACCAATTTGCATAGAAAGTTCAAACAGTAAAGACACGGAACAATATTGGAGTTTAAATAGATAATCATTAACAGTTCGATGGTTTATATTAGATACAACCACAGATGCGGTAAATTTAAATTCTGATTACCTAATTCAGCTTATACTATAACTATTACTCACTCAACAAAGAGAATGAATACTTATAATAGTAATTAAATCAACGAAAAATTCCCAAATCACACAAATAACTCAAAAACATCACAAAGAAAATATCATTAATATATATATTAAGTGCACAAACTTGATTTCAATTTGACATATAAATATCGAAAACTAGAAACAATATGAATGTCAATATAATTTGAAAGTTATTATTTACTAAACTAATTCCAAATAATTAATTTTTTATGTTAAAATCTAAATAAAATTATAATTTAGAAACATTATATTGAACTTAATATTTTACTAAGGAATTTAAGATATGATGGATCATTAACCTTAATGACGTTAAAAATTTTGAGTTTAATAAACCCAATAGCCTGTATGGCGAATAATAAGAAAAAATATGTACATATATAAACATTATATTTACATAAAATAATACAGTTTAGATAGCCATGAATATATCGAGACTAATTTTAGTAACTAAATAATTATAGAAAATATTAAAATATTGTGTAAATAATTACATAATACATTAAAATTTAAAACACTTCGTATCACATCAGCAGTTAATACTGAAGCGCGTCTTCTAAAGGAGATGATCACTAATTATTGTATTATACTTAAATAATAAGAAAAATAAAATTATTTAATGATAAACAAATTTTATTTAAGGAAGGCTCTAATGATAGAAGTTCGGAAACTGCTCTACTGCATAAAATGTAATATTGTATTTTTTTTTTTTAATCAAAAAATACATTGCTGAACAGCAAACCTTAAGTTTCTTTAAAATATACATAAAATATAAATATTTTTTTTAAGAAATGTATGTAATTTTCCAACACATTTTCTTTCGTACAAGTTTATAAATAATTAAGATATTCTATACAAAATAAATTCAATACTATTTAAATAGAAAGAGAATAAAACTAAAATATATCAACATTGACTGTTATATAACAACAGTTGTTGTAATTTATTGTATAATTTCCCTTTATTGCGATGATTAAGGGGAATTTTTTTCAAAATTATAGCATTGATATCTTCAACTAAATAAGTTTTTGGTCTTTTGATGTATCGTTGAGAAAAATCAATTGGGTTAAAAGGCAAAGTAAATCCAATAAGAACTCATCTACATATCGAAGCTAATCAACAGAATTTTACTAAATAATAATAAACATTTCTATTAAAATAGTAGTAATGTACTTTTTAGATCATTTAAAATAAAATAAAACGACATATGGATTTACTTCATTGAAAATGAAGAAATGAGTAAAACTAAAAAAGTAAAATATTGAAGCAATCGATTTGAATTTAGTCTCAATAAAGTGTACAATCAACAAATTAATTAAATTGTGGTTGTTTAAACATGCGTTACAAAAATATTTTAAACATGTTTTACGCATAGTAATTCTCATAGTAAAATATATAATTTTATGTTTATTACGAGATAATTTTTTAAAAAGATTATGCAAATTTTAAGGGGTTATGAATGTTTAGCAGCTTCAAAATTTCAAAGATATTATATACATGATAATACAAAAAAATATTAAAGGAAGGGAAAATTACATACAATAAACCCCCTTCAAAAGTGTTATTGAAATTGTGCCTATGGAAGAAGACGTGAATTTAATTATACCTGCAAATATATTTAGTTAAGGTGTATATACTAAGATCGTTATCTTATTCAAACTTATTCTCTCAAAAACCTAAAAAACTTTACATGATTAAGATACAATATAAAGGGAATAAAAAATAATTTTTAGAAAATACTAAAATACTAAAAACGACCACTGCTAATAAAATTGAACAAGCTCAAAATAAAAACTTAAATCATCATATCAATTTTATTCACTATTAAACATGGCATGGGTTAGTTTTAGTTCAAATTTACGTATTAATATGTACTGTTGCATGCAAGTAAGCATTAGAGGGAATTAGATTAAAGAAAAGTGATATTCAAATTACAACTATAACTTTCACTTCAAAAAATTAAATTATTATTTAGAAATTGTGAATGAAATATAATTATATATTCAGTGTTTATCTCATTAATGTGTTACATAATTTGACTTTAAATGTTTACAAGAATAAATGAAATTCCTGATACAATGCCATTATATTTTAATTAGGTTGAATGTAATAACTTAAGATACGAAAACAGATTAAAATAAACTTAAAGAACCTATTTCAAATATTATTCAACAAAAATATTATAGTAAAATTTTACAATAGCATTAAAAAAAAAATGAATTAAAAAAATTACAATCGCGACTAATTAATTAGAAATAAAAAAAAATTAACCCAACACTAAAAAAGCACTTGAAATGTTTTTAAAATATTACGCAGAATAATCCGAAGTAAGATGACAAGGTAAAGCTTTTAAAGCAATTTTTTACTCCTGTAAATGGATTTAAAAATTGAAATTTCAATAAAACTTTCTTTCATATCTTACCTAATACAATGATTTTTTTCATTGTATTATTTATTATTCAATGATCTCTCATTTATGAGATGAAATATGGATTTTTAATTAATAATTAGAAATATTTTTTAATCAAAAAAATTAAGAGAAATTATATTTTTAATTTGAATATTTCTTTTAGTAAATTTGTTGAAGTTGTTTCATAGCTACTCATATAAGTTTAAATTATTAAAACTTGATAAAAATACAATATATTTTTTGATAATAAAATAGTATTATTTAAGAAGATATAAAGAAAATATGAAACTACTAATTTGAATTTGCTTTAAGAATAATTAATCTTAGTTTAATCAGCATAAGAAACTTTGTTATGCTGATAAATAAATACTAATTAATAAATACTATTTATTATCTAAACTTAAATAATAAAAAAACAACCATTAAAATATTAAAATGTTTATTTAATTATATAAAAAAATGCAAAATTATGCAAAAATGAAGCACATTAATATTTATTTTTTTAATAAAATAGATGTATTTAACACTTCTATTAATATGAATAAAAAAAATCATAGTGTATAAAATACAATAGTCTTATGATGTACAAGCTATTATAAAACAAGTTCTAGAAAAATTTACGTAGAAGGTAAACAAGAATAAAGATATGAAGTCATATGAAGTCATATGAATCTATCGTACTAAAAAATAAGCACAGGTTAAAATATATTTGATTATTATTGATGGTCAATTCTTCAAACAATACTAAGAAAGTAATTTTTCCTTGACGTAGTTATACAAAAATAATAATGAATTATATTTAGAAATAAACAACATAATAATAAATCATTAGGGTAATAAGACGACACAAAAAATATAGTCATTATTGTTTTGCTAAAAATAATTGAATTAAAGAAAAATTTCTTAACCTTATTAGAATCATTCATTTTTATCTAAATAAAGTTTAAAAAATATTAAGTATACCAGCCTTAAAATTATAGAAAAAAAAATAAATAACTCTTTGAAACATGAGCAATAAATTGAAATGAATGTATCATTTCCATAAAGTAAAATTAACTAAAAAAAAATTTTTTCTGAAAATATTTAATATAGAAAAATTTATATAATTTCAGATATATTAATAAAAATATAGGTTATTTGGTGTATATTTAACACAATAATTGTTATTAATTTAAAGTTTTCTCTATGATGTTTATATTTTTGGTGAAAAAAAAAAAATTTACATAAAATATAGTTATCAAATAATTTTATTAATCGCAAAAACGATTTTAACCCTTTTTTTTAATCATTAATTCCTCACATTTTTTATTAATAATTTATATATACACCCCATGAAAAAACTTTTTAATACTCAACACTTTCAGTATTGGTAGAAAGAACTTACTAAAATCTATTTAATGGTCAATTAATTAAATACAATACTTCATGAAAAAAACAGTATAACCCAAAAATACATTTCTTTTCTAAGAGCTAAAGAATTTAAATCTTGATCTTGGTTATTTAATTAAATTTCAAATAATCGATGTGTCAACGTTCAACTTGCAAAATAATTTTTGCTTTAAAACAAGTTAATGAGCAATACATTTATTAACTCGAAGCCAGTTGTTAAAAAGTAGAAATCATAATAAATCAAGCAGAATTATGCTATTTTTAAATAAATACTTACAATTCAGTCACGTAGTAGTTACATATCAAAAAACAAATTTTTAAATAAATTTAAAAAATTATTTTTGTAGTTCGAATATTTTATCTTACAGAAAAACATAATTAACATAAAAAAAAATTAAACGACGGAAAAATATTCAATAACACTTCGTGTATCGTTAAGTGAAAAACCTTATTAGACATTATCTAATTGCAAAACATATTTAAAACAACGCGAGCAAAAAACAATTATTTATATATTTAAAATTTTGATTAAATCAAACAATACCAATAATTAACACGAAAAAACATGATATAAAAACTCAGACGAGTGTACATTATTTTATTTTTAAGATAATAGAACAACAAAACAATAAAAATACTGTTTGATAACATATTACATTTACAAGTTATTACTTTCAATTTATAATAACTACTGTAATAAAAGAAAAATATTGTAAAATCTCCTGATCTGATTTTTTTAAATATAATTAAAAACTTGTAAATTAAAACGACAGTGTATTAAATATATCTAGATACTAAACATTTGAAGTCTATATTGAAATTTAATAAATAATTATTTACAAACGTTTTTTTATATGTTATGAACTTTACTAAACGAATTAAAGAAAAATGCCAGTGATTGTTCATTAATATTAAACATATTAATCACACAATAATTGTTCAATTTTGGTTAAAAATCAAAATCAGAAACAAAATTTACATAAAAAATATGTAATTATGAATAAATTAAATACTAATATTTTTATCATGTCTAAGCATTTAAACGTATCCACATCATTTAATTACAGGCTCAAAATTTAAAAAGAAAAATAAGCAAAAGACACTGGACTATTAGTTAAAACTATTTGGTGAAGATTTTAGTTTCGAATCTATCTGAAACATATTAAAAAATAATCTGTATACCCAAGTAAATTTTCTTAAGTTTTTATGTCATGTTTTGAACCAATCTAAGGATTGTAAAAATAAAAAGTTCATGCTAATTTTTATGGGACAATTGAATTAAAAAGATCATTTAAAATAATTTAACTTTAAATTTCCTAGAACAATACTGTAACATAATAAACTTATGAGTTCTATGATATCTGCGTATCTCACCTTATTCTGGTCCGGTTCTATTTTAGCGTCGGAGATATTCATTTTGTTATAATTTCCAAGGCTTAGCAATTGAAAAATACACGAATAACTCGCGCAAATTAATCAACTGTCATAAAATAATAAACATTATTTTTACTTTTTGAACTTTATCCCTTATACCACATAATCGCACTGTTAAAAACACTTAAAAGTCTTTTATAAAATTTTGTTGATGATATTAAATAAATAATCAAGTTATTTTGTTTCGACAATCAAGGTTAAACGCCATTTCACAATCAAGAACTATTTTAATTTAGGACAAACGAGAAACAACTAGCAAGCCATGAAAAACTACAGATATCCTGAGCAAGCCGGTCTTACTTCACTGGCAAGTTGAACAAGCGGCAACTATAGACATTAGTCTGCCATTCCACACCATGGCGTTTGAACCGTATTAAAGGAGAAGGGAATACATAGAATAACCGGTAAAAGTACTTATCTAGTAACCAGTTAACTAACCTTACAGAGTACCTCTGTATATTCGAAATGCGGCTTTTAAAAATAAAATGCATCATTTTGATTATAAAATAATCAGAGATTGATGTTTAGAAGAAAGAAATCTTAAAAAAATAAACTTTCCTTGAAAATTTAGTTAATCCTTAATAATACGAAATAATTTGTTTTAATTTTATGAATTTTTTAAACATCAAAAAAAGTCAAAATTATTTGTTGGCGGAGAGAACTAAAAAAAGATATACAAATCACATAATAACACATTTTTTAATATATGATAATTAATTTCATAATGTATTTAAACTCAGTGAAAGACATAAAAATGTTACATATTTTAAACAAAGTACAACAATTAACTGACTTGATACCGACTACATACACTTAATCAGATGTCGCAGGTTGTTTAGTTATTTTTTAGTCGATGATCAAAAAAAATTATAACGAAAAAATTTCATAATGTCAATAAAATACCATATTATATATAGTATATTACATATACTATTCTTATGAAGATCTAATATATCAAATTCTAATTTTACTAAGAAAAAGTTTATCATAATAAATTATTTATTTTTTAAGAAGCGTACTCAAAGGTAACAATAAATAATATTGGTAAAACCTCTTTTAAACAGAATATACCTTTAAGGCGCATTTTTATTATTTCTTTAGATTCTAGTAAATAGTTATAACGACTATAGCTCTTGCAGCTAGATTTATAGGACTCTTTGAACATATTAGTGAACTAATAGGACACTACGTATAGTTGGAATTACCGAAAAACTACTTGATATTACTTCGGCGAAAAAACTAAATTACTACAACTTGGTAAAGGTACAAAACAGGGAACCTAAAGCTTCGAGTGCATAAGTAGTTCATGTTCATCTGATTAAAAACTATAAACTACTACTCAGGCATAAAAATCATCTGAATGAAATTTTAGGAGTCTCTTCTGATTTCTGTCATAATTCCCAAAAGTAAAAAAAACATGTTATAATATAATATTTTATAGAAAGCAAAATGAAAATCCCAGAAATGAAATTCAAATTATTCCTGTTTACGAGACTAACAAAAATGAAATGTATTACAAATACTATTTTAACTCAGAAGCTAAAAATTTAAGGTAACAAAACTGCCACCTACCCATACTCATCAAATAAAATGTATAAATTATCAAACAAATAATTTAGTGATGATCATCTCTTAACCTTATTACAGTGATTAATTATTTTACTATTAATAGAAATTAAAAAAAAATGTAATGTTATTCTAATTATAAGATAGTAATTTCAATGATCATAAAAGTAGAAAAATAGTTATATTTAAAAGCCAAATTTTGAATACCATGAAAAATAATATATACACGGATAAATGTGTAGGATATTCAACACTTAATTAGATAAGCAGAATAATGATTTTTACTAATATAGTTTAACTATAAATATTTAAATTGTGTCATTATTAGAAGAAACAATTTTATTTATTCAAAATTAAATAAAGTAATAGTAGCACAACATCATTAAACATTAAATAAAAAAGACATAGTACTAATAAACTTTAAGTTAAACAATGTAATTTTTCATTGGTAAATAATCTTTGCATAAGATAAAAAATTGAATCCACCACACTTGTCCTATTAAACTGTATTAATTAATGATTTTAAAAAGTAACACTCGCAAAAGTTAATAATTATATGATAATCTAATTGAGAAAATATCTGATTATTTCGTACTTTTAAACAATTATTTTAGAAGATTTCTATACTTTTAAAACTAAGCAAAAAAAGAGGCAAGGCAAAAAATATCTATAATTAAATATATTTAGACCAGCTTCTCATCATAGCCTTAATTTTATTCTTAAAAAATATTGATTTTAAAGTTTTTTTTGACTAGTAAATTATTTAAATTAACTAATTTTTTATTGGCAAGCTAAAACTTTACGGCGCAAAAATGTTCATATCAAAGTAAAGAGAATAAACCATTTAAAATTGTTATTTGAAACTTTTACTCTTCAACTGATATTGCGTTTATCGGCAAAGAATTAAATTTACTTAGATTAAAAACTAAAAATGTCATGGGTGTATTTCAAAAAATATACAAAGACTCGTTTAGACTAAAAATTGCTTTAATATACAAATTACTAGACATTGTTCAAAATAAAATAAAAGAAAACACTATTAAATATTAGCCTAAAATCTCCCTCAAGCCATTAGCAAATAATTTTCACAAAGCTATACAAAAATCACATTTCATACCTCATAACAAAATAATTTTTAATTTTATCAATAAATTTATTTGAGAAAAATATAAACAAATAAGTATTTAGCAACACATCCACTATTATATAGACAATTTACAACTCTTTGTCAAATAAGCTTAAAATCCTTCTTAAAAAAAAATAAAATATTAAACAATATAACTCACATCTACAATCTCTTTCTACAACAAATGGTTCTCTTTGAAAGAAAACGAAATCACTTTTAAGACACAAATTTACTGTGCCTCTCTTCAAATTTTAGAATAATTCTTTAGCCATCACAAACCAGAAAAAATCTGACATTTTAGTCTGAACAATACAGCGTTTTTAAACCCCATAACATAGTATCAGAATCCAACCACTTAGAAAACATAACACAAGTAATTCAATATCCACTGGCCATACCAGACAAACATAACTTAAGAAATTCTTGATATTATAAAGTTCCTCATAAACAAGTCTCAGGGCCACAACAAGATAAACCACAAACTTCTAAAAAAACTTAGCCCTCAAAAGAATAATTTTACTTTTTATATTTACAATGATAAACTTCACTTCTTTTATTTTCCAACAGCTTGTAAATCTGCAGTTATATTTACTATTCAAAAACCAAGTAAATCTCCTAATAACCCTGTATCTTACAGACCTCATATGTTTGCTCCCAGCTTTTGGAAAAATCCTTGATAAATCAATTCTTAAAGGAATATTGCCATTAATTCACTGCCCAACTTTCAGTTTGATTTTCGCAAGACACTTCTTATCAACTTCATAGAGTTGATAATTACACTGCCGAGACACGCTTGAGACAAAAAAATAGTAGAGAATTAAAGTAACTCTTTAGTTTTCAACTAAATTCAACAATACTAAAACTATTCAAGTTACGTTCTCCTTACGACATCTGAACTGTACCAAAATCACATACTACAGCAGAGTAATACCTCATAAAAAAGAACTCAAATACCATGGATTGGTTTTCGACTATAGACTTATCTGGAACCCTCACCATTAATCAAAATGAAAACTAGATAACCATCTGCCATTAAACGAACTCATATTATACAAATGTTTAGTTCAAATAATGCGCTCTTACGTTATTTTATTTTGGAAACGTCTAAAATATACTTGGTGTAAATTTAACTACCAATCAACTAAGAAAAAAAGAAAAATTATCAAATTTATATTACATATAATTAATATGCTGAAATACTTAACTATTATTATGAGGAGCTCTAATGTGAGCTAGCTATTCATGTTATTTCAGACTTTAGCACGTTTAATTAATGTACTTATTGTGTAGATTGTAAATATTCAATAATAAAACTTTTTTTTAATAAAAAAATATAATATAACTGCTAAAATAAATTTTTTCTTGAAATATTATAATTAAAATATTATACCTCAATATTTATAAAATTATAAAAGTTAAATAAGAAGGATAGAAGTCATCTAATTAATAAAACCCACACAGTGAATAAATGAAATAATTAAATTTATTATTTGAATATTATGTTAGACGATGAATAAATAGAAATTTTACAATGTAAAAATCTACTAGTAAACAGAACAAAACATTCTATGAGCACACTTAAGTCACTACAGATTTATTTTTGTGAAAAGAAAAAAGCAAATATGTATAGACTAGGAGTAAATTGTAACCAAAATCAAGATAATAAAATTATGTTTATTCAGTTTTTTTTTTTCGCTGTTTACACACCATATAAAAAATTTGAAAAAAAAATCATTTAAATCTAACTAAGTTTTGCCGATTTATTTTTAACACTCCTTGTACACCTGGTCAGTGTGACATTGAAGCAGATTTATTGAATTGCCAAGCACTTTATAAAAAGTACAGGGGAAATCATGAAAATTAGTAAAATTAATTGTAGATGATAAAAATTTAGATGAGGATATGACAAATAGATCACCTCCTTTCATCGCCTCAATCACCTGCATGACAAAGAATCCTACAAAAGCGAACTAGTTTTCTTTTGAATTAATGAAAAAGATCTTATATTATAAATAGTAAGGGAGTATTAACTAAGAAAGAACTTGAAGATATAGCTATAAAACATGACAGGGAATTTGAGAAAAATAAGTGAAAAGTAGTGCTGGGAATTCATAAATATATTAAAGAATATAAAAAATGTCTTAAATTAAACTGTGAAAAAAAAAATGAAAAATATTAGATAAGTTGGAAGAGATATAATAGGAAAAAAGTTTAATGATAGTATTTATTACTTTATTATATCATATATTTTTAAAAATAGTGTGCAAGACATATTGAAGACATCATTAGTTAAAAAAATTAGTGGTTATTTTATGTTAACAGAGAGATAATATTTTAAATTACACAAAAATATATTTTAGTATAATGAGACTATAACGCAGTTGTAGTATTAGTTATCTATCAGAGAAGATTACCTTTTATTATTTATTCAGTTTTACAATTAAGTACTTGAATGCATTACTTGTTGATATCAGTGGCATAGCCAAGGGGTTTAAAGAAACTATATCTCCATATTGGCCTATTATAACTATTAACAGTATAAGATTTTAATTACCTGAAAAAGTTCTGGATCAACGAATACTTTAGCACATAATTTTGATATTCACTCAGCAGATAATTATTTTTTTTATACAAATTCGATTGCCTAAACTATTAAAATTTATTTAGTTAATCATTTAATGTTTAGTAAGAGTTTATTTCTAACATTGTAAAGTAACTTAACACTTTAAATGGGTTATCATTCAATAACTTATCAAATAACAGTGAGAGATAATATTAACAATGATAGCAGTCAGCCTAAAATTAACTATAAAAATTAATTTCTTCTGGTTTAACCATAAGTAAAAGTTAATTCTATGATTTAATTTTTTCAAGCTATACTTATATTGAATGATAATTATTGAAATCATTTTGATACTCATTTAATGATCAAATTTAATATAATATCTATTTTACCGTATAGTATATCTTGACCTAGATAAATTTAAATATTTGAAGTTAAAAGCTAATCTAATGCAATATGTCTGCAATTTATCAATCTATAGCATACGAAAAAAGAATTAAAATAAGTTTAAAAAACTCAAAACCTTAATTTATTTAAAAAAAAAGAATTACTATTTATCCAATAATTAAAAAATACAAATTGTATTTTAAGGGTCGTAAATAAAAATAAAAACATAATACAACTTTAACGAAAACGATGAGAAGTACAAGGTTAACATCAATTCTTCATTAATATTTTTTAATAGTGCTTGGCACTGCATATTTTGACCCTAGTTAAACACTTGAGGGATTAATCTTCTTTTCCAAGTAGATTATATAATATAACATTTTCAACTGAAGAGGAGGAACTAACACAACTAAATTCCTTCATAATTGAAGAAACAGTGAAACCTCATTTCAAAGAAAACACCGAGGACAAAAACATTACAAATAGGCACATACTTACAGATGTAAACTTTAGAAGACAGTATTTTTTTTAATTGTCTATAGTAATTGTGTATTGAACATACATGAAATTTCAAAAAAATATATAATATAATAAAATGTAAATATTATATCTATATACAAATTCCTTGAGCCTCAAAATTCAAAAAAGGTATATTGGTAAAAAGTAATTGTCTAAAATATTTACAATAAAAATATTGTTGATCTGTGTAGTTTACAAAAAATTGTTTTAATATAAAGTGGAAACTAAAAATATCAATCAGTTATTTTATTACAATTTATAATTTTTTGGGAAATTTCTGTTGTATGAGAATTAGAGAGAATATTTCCAAATTATGACACTGATAACTTAAACTAGATACTATTTGAGATCTTTTGATGTATCATTGAGCTAAATTGGTCCGATATAAGAAGAGTATTATTGTCAAAAATAAAATGTAAAAAAATGATAATAATACACAACATATTAAAACCAATACCTTCTCTAGTAATTATAAATAATTATGAATTTGAAAATTCCAACTATAAATTTTTTTACATAATGATTAATTTATCAATGACAGCTCAATATCTTCTAAAATAATATTATTGAAAAAAATGTTTTATAATAATTTTTAAATATAGCAATATAATTTTTTTAAACAGATACATGCATAATTTACTAGTTGAAAACATTAACATAATACATTTTTATGTCTAGGGGTGAAATAATTAAAACATTTTAATTTTAATAAGAACGTCTTAACTATTAATTCAATAAAATGGAATTCAATCCAGAATATTAAATTAAATTTTGATCTGCATAACAGATTGAACGAAAATAATTTATAAAAATAAAACTAATTTTTTTGTTTTGTAAAATAAAATAATATTTAAAACATACATTTTTTATTTAAAGTTATCTACATATATATATATATATATATATATATATATTTACTAAGTACTTTCTTGAAATATATTATCAATTATATACATGTTATTTAAAAAACAAATCCTTATTATATATATAATAGAAAAGTTTACGGGGGCATAACTTTTGGAATTGGTAAAGACGGCATAACTCCATTTGTACCATTTGTTTGGGTTTGGTTAATTATTGGTACATTTGTTTTATTCATAAGATTCATATGATGTTCATGGGCAGTATGAATCATTTTCGTACGCCGTCTCGTATAATGCTGCCATATTAAAAGGAGTTGATCATCAATGAATTTTGAACAAACAGCAGTTGCTATTTCTTTTCTAAATGACTCATGTTGCAAAAGATCCAAAAAATATAAGCACATTGGAAATCTAAAACAAAAATTTCTATTATTTGATAAATGGGTTATACAAACTTATTTGTTATAAACTACAAATATTTCATTTTTCAAAAGAAACATCAACATACTCCAATTTATAAATATATTTACACACAATAATGTCACTATTTTAACATTTTACAGCTTAAAATATTCCTTTTATTTAGTGATACAATTTTATATCAGTTGTTGTACATTTACTTGGAATATTGCAAGTGCTTTAGATTAATAACACATTATTAAAAATCATGAGAAATTAATACTTTTGATACTATTTAAACGTAGTTGTCATTTACAACAATGTATATTTATTTGGCTTACCTCTAACTGACAATTGAAGTGTAGGGTTGTCAAACTTTTTTGGAGGAGATAATAATAAATTTTCCCCCTCCAAAAAATAATTTTTATATAACAGTGCATATAATTTTAGTAAATTTTTGGGGTGGCTAAATTTTTAACTGAGAAGGTTACACTCTCCTACCCCCACCTTACGCCTTTGCTAATAGAAAATAGACTTATAACATTTATATATCATTAAGTGTATTATTTTCATTAATGAGTGTACAAAGCAACATAATTAGTAGTATTCTATTGAGTTATACAAGGCAAAACTAGGGAGTTAAGGAAATTTAACTATCATACAAACAAAATAGTAATCGAAAATTATATTTATTCCATAATCAGAGCAATGAAAAAAACTTGAAGAAGCTTCCAACAAATTTATTTTGTTTAAGTATAAGATACTAAACAGTTTAAGTTATTACTTAAACTTGGTTAAAAAATTTAAAAAATAATTATCTTTCATTTAGTAATTATTTAAGTATGAATGTTACGTATTTACCAACTAATTAAGTTTATAACTACATCTCTACAATCTAAGAAGTTATTAACTGTTTTTAGTGTACCCAATTTTTTTTTTTTTAATCGGTAACATGCTAATCTGAAAATGTATTGATAAAATAAAAATTAAGGATTGAAAATTTTGTTTTTATCTTCATTATATGTTTTTAATGTAATGATGAATATCAACATTATTTTAAGAACTTACATTAATAGTAGATATGCATTCTAAAATTATTATAATGATAAAATAAAGTTCCATTTATCTAATTTTCGCATCAATCAACAACTTAATAAAATAACATGATTAGTTTTAAAAATAAAATTTATATTTAATAGATATAATTAAAAACCAGTAATGGCAATGACTTCAACAGACACTTCTCTGCAAGCACTCTTTTTAATGGTAAACCAAATTACCAATATGGTTGGTTTACTACTAATTTATTTTAGTCAAATGTAAAAATAACACTCATTGCAAAAGTAATCAATTAAATTTTAAAATATTAATTTATTCAAATCAAAACATACATGTAAGATCATGCAAGTAAGAGTACTAGGAGGTAATAGATTTTTATGCACTTTAACACTTTGTATGAGAATGAAAATATGTTTAATGTTATCAAAACTAAGAAACTTAATTTTTTTTTTTAATAAGGATAAAAAAAACCTATATCAGAAAATCAACAATATTTTTTTGATGTTAGAAATAACTGAATTACAAATATGAGTATTACCATTCATTGACTGAAATACTTACTTTATAAATTTGGCATAATCTGGTTCTTTCCAATATAGTAAATATTTCAAATAATTAACAAAAGATTGGTCTTTAAAATAGCCACGTTGAGCTAAAACTGTAATTAAAAATAAAATTTATATATTACAAAAACTAAAAATCAAAGCTTAAATACATTTTTATAAAAAAAACTATATTAATGTAAAGTTAATATTTAGCTTTTATGAAAGAAAATCGAACTGATAATATTAATTAATTAACACTAGTAAATTAAGTAACTCTAACTAACAGTTCAAGTAATTTGGATTTGCCAGACATTGTACAAATTCCAATTCAATTTGAAACCTAAGTCTTGATTGATCTTCAGTTTCTGGACCATCTAAACAATATTTAACTATAATCATTAAAAATGAATATTTAAAAAGAAAAACAATGTATTTGATTTTTTTTTTTTTTTTTGAGAATACTATTGTGTATTAAATTAAATATTCATTTAGCTTATATGAACCATTTGAGGCTATAGCTGCTTTTCCAAAAAAATATTTCAATATTTTATATTTTAGAAAAAATATTTCATTTATAATCCAATAAGAAATAATGACTTCAATTAATAATTAATTGCTCACCCAATTAACAGGACACCCATAACAAATACTCAAAAAAGTATTGGCATAAAGTAAATCTAAATACTTACTTTTACTCGCCATAGCTTGATAGTTAGATGTTATATTCATTAAGTTAATATAAACCACTTTTTATTATAACATTTTGACTAATATTTAACGTATAAGTTTTAAGTTCTCTACTTAATTTATCATGTCTCAAAAATAATGAGTTACAATGACGCTGATAGAAATGATAAGATTATCTTATCTATTCTGTGGTGACACGCTATAGTAACTAAATACTTGGATAGACTACGGCGTACACAATTTTGGCAGTCCAATTTTTATCATGAATGGTCACAGGAAAACAATGCACCAGACGCAGGCGATTATGCTGATAGATAACGTAAAATTTGAGAGTTTCTATTGGTTAAAATATACGTGGTATTTTAAATCTTTAATAATTATTAAATGAATGTATGAAGCTCATAATTAAACAGTTATACACGTTATTTGCATTTTATGACATAATGTACGGTTTTTTATGATTTTAACTCTTTGTAATTATTTTTTCATTGAAATTTTATTTAATTTTTTATTTTAATACTATACTAAAAATCCTTAACAGAACTTTGTCATAAAATGTGGTATTATAGTAAAAGACTAAACTGTTGGCCTAGATATATTTTTATAAATCATTTTAAACAGAAAGCAGTGGCAAATTAATTGTTTTGTAATTAGGATAAGTTCAAAAATCTTTATGATAAAAATCATTATGGGAGCTGTGCCCCAATATCATAAAGCTATTATATTATATTTATTTTGTATTTGTATTACTATATCAAGATATATAATAATCACACCTAATAGTCCATAAATGGCTTTCCTCTTATTAGTTCCGCTTCAAATATTTCATTTATTTTAAAATAGTATCCCGTTAAATTTACCTACGTATATGGTATCCAATTGAAACCAAATTTTCCAGGGATGCCAAATAATATGTGGTAAACTGGGTGTTCTAAATCCACTTTGAACACGTGGATAAGTGTTGTCAGGAAGAGTCAAAATAATAACTAATTATAATGTAACATTCACTGATTCAACACTGACCACTGAGATGATGTTCAAGTCTTCTTTTATATTTATATTGTTCATTAAATAATCATTAAAATATTAATACTATAATACTTTCTAGTAATTATAATGTTACATATAAATTCTTTAAAACTAAAATTTACAAAATAATTATGGGTTCATGACACCATCACCCTTAAAGAGAAATAATATCTAAAATATTATTTCTAAAAATTTTTAATACATAATACATTTGAGTCACAATAGGGTACACAGCAAATTGATATAAGTTAATACAAAACAATGATACAAAGAATAAATAATTAACAGTCTTTTCATATATATAAAAATGTAACATATTATAAATACATAAAATAACCTATATTAAAATTATGTATTATAAATTCTAAACAACCAAAAATTATGAAAAATATAAAATTTTTAAATTTGTTAAAATAAGATATCTGATACTTTGCTATTATTTTAATTTTTACTTAAAATTATATTTCTAATCTAATTAATTTATCAAGATAGTAATACGATACTTAAACATGATTTTGCATGTTTATACATTTTTTTTTATATAATAATAATAAACACTATTTTTGTATCTAGCCTTTCTGAATGGAGTATTTTATTTTATTCATAACTATAACTTAATAATTTATTACGAATACATTTATCATGTATCATTTTTTCCACTTAACACATCACATAGTTAAGATAGCATAATGAGTTAATGAGTATTAACTTGTTGGTTCATTCTTTTTTGTAGGTTATAAGTAAATTCAATACAAGTCCCTTCTTAAAAAATATCGTTAATAAATATTCCTGACATGATAAAAATAATTTAGATCATTAAACTTTTATATAACTCTTATTTTGAACAATTAATTTATAATTTTTATGAAAATAACAAAAAAAAGAATATAAAACAAAACAAAAATATATTTATTTACAAACAAAACATAAAATATATATCCCTTTATAATTTAAAATTTAGAATTCAATAAACAATAATAATTAAATTAATTTTTATATAATTAATATACATTTTTTATTTTATTAAAATTTTAATTACTTTTAATTGAATTTTGCTATCTCTAGACAATGGTAATGACTAAAATTAATATCTAAAAGAATATTTTATATTATCTTTATACTATCGAAAGTAACACCCCATCGCCCTAAAAGAAGAATTATAATTTTAATTTATTTCATAATCACTATTCATATTTTCACTAGAGTACTGAAGACTAAGGTCCACTTTTGCTTGGTTTTTCATTTAAAATATTAATTTGTACTATTATCTATACATTTATAATTATAATTGTAACAATGAGTACATTACGAGGAAATAGGTGTATATTTTTTAATTGCTATAAAAATAAAAGAGAAAACCCAAATTTCAGATTCCACTGTTTCCCAAAGGATGATCGATCGATGCAATGGGTATTAAACTCTGGTATTTATAAAGTACTTTTGTACACTGAAGAATAATTTAAAAAAATTGTATTTTATATTTTTAACCAATTACTAAAGTTTAGTAACTAAACCATTAAAAATAATATTTATAAATCGTTCTATTTTTCAATATTTATCATAGCCAAATTTTTATCGGAATATCTAATTCTATAAGGTACAGAATGAGTAGAGCTATTTTTATAACTAGACATTTCCTAGCCGTACTCTTCCTCTCGCTTAAGTATAAAAATATCAAATATGATGAAAATAATAAATTAGAACAATTTATGAAAACATTAGGTGTTATACACGTGAATTATTATTTTTTAATGAACATTTGTTTTTCTTTTAAAAACATAATTATCTAGAAATTACTTCATAAATGTTATTACATTACTTATTAATTACTAGAAATAAAAATAATTAAATTTATGTGAAAATTAATTTCTGAAAGAGGATACAGATCTTATTAATGAAAATGAATATTTAATCATATATAAAACATTTCAAACGCAAAATCAAAAAATTACTGGTAATTTTAAAAAACCAAAAGAAATTTTAATGAATTTTGTTACTAATGTTCAACAGATAATTCATCATTTTTTAAATGAAAAGTCGTATACAACACAATTGAGATTTAAATTAAATAGTATAATCACAAATGAATTATATCCTATTATAAATATTTCACAAAAGTGCTTACCACACTTAGAATATTTAACTATAACTTTAATACATAGTAATATTTTTAAAATATTTAACTCGAGGTTAAATTTTCTAAAGATGGATTTCGTGGATAAATTAAAGATTCTAAGAGGAACCTATTAACTTCTAATTTTATAATTTTTAATGATCTGAACTTTGATTAAAATTGCTTTATTTGTTTGAATATTTTTTTTAAAATATTTATAATTTGTTTTTTTTTTAATTATTATTTCATTGTATATTTGAAAAATATATTACTTAATTTATATATGAAAACCTTATACAATGTGTAATTATCAATAAATATCTCATTTAGACTTGATTAATGGCAAGTTAAGCAAGTTAATCACAAAATAATATAAAAATCATGACAGTGGACACATCGGTAGCGAGAAAATTGTAATAAGTTAAGATTCTCAACACTAAGAGAAAATTAAAAGAAATAAATTACTGTCAAATTTAAATAAATATTAATAAAATAAAACCCAGCACAGGGGGGTCGCAGCACAGTGGTGACGTGGCATAGTTGGATTAAGTATAATGATATCTGACAGTGATTAAAATCACTATCAAAAAAAAATGATTCAATGCAAATCTTTAGATAGTGTTTAATTTTAAAAAATTGGTGGATTATTCCAAAAGCTACATGATCTGCTAGTTCCTTATTAATATTCTGATAAAGATAAAGTATGTCGAATGAAATAGGGATTATTAAAAAATATTATTTCTCATAAAAAAATTATGTTGATCCATACACTTTTCAATATGTTATACCATTATAAAGTTAAAAATGTAAAAAATAAAATCGAGAATATTCACACAATAATAGCATTTGGTAGACATTTTCACCGTGAAGACAAAATAAAGTCCGAAATTTTTTTTTTGCATAATAAAGTACATTACATTAGCTTTAATTTAAGATATATATAAGTGTCAGATTTTCCGGAACACTTTCAAAATTTAAGTTGAAAAAGTAAATTTTTTGTGAAAAAGTTGTCATTTTAAATCTTCCCCTGTGGGCAAGTAAAGGGTCAGATATAAAAAAAAAATATACCAAATGAAAGGTAAAGACATCAAGCATCTATAAAAAAAAAATTATATTGATATGTTCATTTTTGAAAAAGTTACGGCACATTTAAGTAAAAAAAATTGAAAAAATTTCGAAAATTTCAAAAATTAGGGATTTTTATATTTGTAATTTTTTTTTGAGGTTTCCCCCATTTACGGGGAACGAGGGAATTTTTTTCAATTTTTGAGGGTAATGTCTTCGACTAGATACAATTTGTGATCTTTTGACGTATCATTGAAAGAAATCGGTTCGGTGAGAGCTGAGAAAAAGTGGAAACAAACACAAAAAAAAAAAAACACATCATAGTAAAACCAATACCTTCTCAGCTTCGCATCGAATCTAAAAAACACATGTTTTATCGAATTCGCATTTAAAACGAAAAGTCTCATTTAAATCAAATAAGCAATGGACTTTTGGTAATAACTGGTTCTTATCTTAATTTGTACTAACGGTTTTAGCCGTACATCAATAATATTTGAATATCAACAAACTGGACAATTATTATTAAATATTTAATATTTCTCGAGAGAATATATAGCGCTATGTCTACGGGTATAAATTAACAAAAAATCGCTTGTCAATTGTCTGATTGCCATGGCCTATCTATGTGTATTTAATCTATGTTAAGTAGTAATTGATAACAGAGTCAATTAGGCTGACAATCTTTAATACTAGAATAATGTCAATACCAGCAGATAATATTAAATATCCATTAGCATTACTCTCAACACAAAAAGTGCTGAAAATTGGATTAAATTTTTATTCAGTATTGTATCATCAAGTTAATAATTAAATATTATAAGTACAGTCGGAATCCAGAATAGTGAAGTTAAAGCATTTTTTTTACAATAGTATTGATTGATATTTGACAATAATTAAAGTCACTGTTTTAAAACGCTTTAAATACGATAATGCGTATTTAAAACAAATTAAAAAACTGAGTACAGATGGGTCGTGGCATAGTCAAGTGTACATAATATTTGACAATGTTTAACATCACTGAAATAAAAAACACTCCGATGACAGACTGTTAAATTTATTTATTTAATTCAATTTAATACATTGTATATTTTTAATTTTACAATTTCTCTTAAAACTAAATGCTTGTTAAATTATTTGCTTAATTGAAAATAACGTTATTTTTTGCTTTCATGGGCAATTTTTCATTGTACAACAATCGTCGGCCTTTTTTTTCTATAGTATATTTCAATAGTCCAATTTGATATAGGTTAAAAATTATCAGACCTTCAGGAGCATTTTTAAAAATCAAATTTAAAAACATATTTTACATGCGTGGGTGGCTTTTATGAACTCTTTTTGTACATAGGTTTCTCATCACATTTTCAGAAAAATACACCAAAAAGAAAACTTGTTGTCGTCTCTAGTATACTCGATTAATATTTTATTTGTAATAGTGTTTGTAAAAAAAGTTACATCAGATTAAAAAAAACACATCAACACGAAACCTCAGCTTAGCATCGAAGCTATAACTACAAAATTGGCTGTTTTTACCGAAAATTGTATAATTATTGTCTTTAAAGTCCAATAACTCCTAAAAATCAATATTTCAGATTATTTTTATTTTTCACCTTGTAATGTATTTAGGAGGAATGTCAGAAGATTTTAATAGTCATAGAACAGATGTTTTACAGTATTTTAACACCCTAGAACAGGTGATATACATAATATTTTAACCTTTTTTGTTCTTTTAACATATATTTTCTATTATAAGATGACAAAAAACAGTTAACTTGCACATTAACACATACATTTTCCAAGTAAATTAAAAAATATATTTGTACACCAATCTCTCACGATTCCACCTTTTCAATAAGGAGGTAAGGGTATTTATAAAATATTTACTAAAAAGGCATTTTAAAATGATCTTGGTGTACAAATATCTATTTTTATAAAGTAGAATACTATTTTTATCCACTATATTTTATTAAAATGACTGGGACATTTTATTAGAAGACTTAAATAAGAAACAGTCAAATCATATATGTTGTGACACCGCTCTCTTGAAAAAATCTTGCATATGTCACTAGTAAATTGTATTATTTTAAATTTTTAATGTAGGTTTAAAGAAGACAGGATATTCAGAACATTATCAAATATTGAAAAGAAAAAAAATCATAATTCTTAAATCCCATAGTATCGTAGTAAATGATATGGTTTTTAAAAAAAGTACGTTGTTGGCAAAGCAACTGTTTAAAGTATTATCAATAAAAAATTTCGCATGTAATTTCAATATAAAGTGAAAACTAAAATTTTCAATAATGACTGTTTTATAACAACTGTATTTTTTTGGACATTTTCAATTATAACGGCGATTGAGAGAAATATTTCAAAACTATAGCGTTGACAGCTTCAACTAAAAAAGTTTTTTGATGAAGTGTTGAGCAAAGTATGAGTAATCATGTATACAGACACAAAAAAAACATGACTTAGTATAATCAAAAAATTGAATGTATTTATATATTCTCTAAGAATCTAAATATTCTAAATAAATAAATTTTTTACGAAACATACTATCCTTTGATTTAAAATGAATATATTTTTTTTAATTGTTAAATGTATAATTACGATTAGTGTCTGCCAGACCACCTTGGTCTGGACACACCTTAGACCACCTTGGAGAACACATGAAATTGTTTTAAATTTGAGGATAATGTTTTCAACTAGAAACACTTTGTAATATTTAAACATGCAAAATAAATCCAGTAATACCGGAGTATTCATATGGATTAACCGAATAAAAAAACAATTAAAAACAAAGATTTTCAGTCTGAATATATTCATAAGTTATAATTGTCAGATAGTATTACATAAATTAGCAATTTTGCTCCACCTACAACTTTTTATTATTTAAGATGCTGTAATTCTTGCTCATAAGAAACATATTTCTTTTTATAAATATATAATTATCTAAAAGAATAAAAAATGTCAATTAACAAAAAAAATTCGTTTGAAGGGTTGTATGATCTACTTGCGCGCCTTGTGTAAATGCTAATTCCAAGGGTCTAAACATGTACCAGGACAACAATAATCACAGTATCAGTTATAAAAATACACGCATATTTTAATGTTAATCAATAAAATACCCAAATTAAGATGACCAAATATCATCGGGTCTCGAATTTATTCGTTAAAACTTAAAATAAAATAGCTAAATGAAGTCTATGATACAAGGGCTTCATTTTAATTTTTGGTTCATTTGAATGAAAGATTAATGATTGAACATTGACCTAATTAATTAGGTCAAAGTCGTTTTGGGTTTGCATTACTCTCGCGTAATTGTTTTACTCAAAATATTTAAATGTTTACACTAGAAAACAAACTATGATCGAATAACACGAAATTCTAGTTGCCATGTTCATGTGTTTTATTTAAGTTAATTTGTGGATGATAATAAATGCTACGAGTAAACTTTTCAATATTTTCGTGTTGTTTAGTATTGTCTATGTGTTGTTCTGAAGATGATTAACAAAATTAATGGATTGGACACGAGCTTAGACCTTGACTATGTAATCACATTACCGGTGAACGAAGCCAGGACGGTACGCAATGAACTGTTGCGCAAGGGAGTACCGCACACAGCTATAAGAGAGCAACAGGACTCCGAGTCGTTCAAGTACATGGATAAAATGCCGTCTTATCGAAGTCTACCACCATCGCAGTGTACATTTTTCATGCCCGAATGTGTATCGTTGGGAACATTTGGAAACGGACAGTTCAACGTAGTGATGCGTCGACGAACTTCTCCGGATGCCCGTGAAACCATATGGATATCTATGACTCCATCGTCGTGCAAAACGTCACCTCGACGCCGGAATACTATCAATAATAAACGCTACAACAGGGAGTCGATGTCTGTCACCTGGGTTACCTCCGTCACTAGCACCACGGAGAAACACCACAACGACCAAGTCCGACTGAAAAAGTGCTGCGACGACTGCGACGATTCTCGTGCAGCTCTCATAGAGTACTTCGCTTCCGACGAATTCAACGCTACCAGATGCGTTTACAAAAAAATAAAAGATTGCCTGTTCTTCGAACCAGATAAGTCTTTAATGACCTGTGACCTTTCATTAAAAAACCGCGAAAGTATCACTACCGTACCCAAAGAATACAGTTATCAAAGACAAATTGAAGAGCCGATCATCTCTCGTATTGAATATACAAGAACGATTCCAACTAACGTAAACAAAAATAATAAAAATTCAATCACGCCGTTAACTCAAAATGAGATTTCGATTGCACCAGCAACAAATATATCAGATAAAAATCAAGAAAAAAAAGCAAAAACAGAAATCAGAAAGAGTTCAAAATCAACTGCTCCTACAGTACATTCTACCAGCCGTAACAGTAGTATTGGAAAGACTTCATTGACGAGTTCTAATAAAAAGACAAATCAACAACAATCATTTTTCAAAGTACTATTTAGTAAAAAGAAAAACCCAGTTACTAATAAAAAAGGGACAATTATTTCGGATAAATTATCAAAGAATTCAAAAAATGATCAAATTGAAAATAGACGGATAATTGAAATAAATAATAAAACAACAAGGGTTTATAATAACAGAAGTAAAACCAGAAACGGTTTTAATAGTAAGAAAAAAAATTAGTTTCAGTTATATTCTAATTTGTATTTCAAATGTTTTTAATGTTAAACCTAAATATTACTCATTTAAGTCTAGCATTTTAATTTTAGACAAGGTAGTTTAGTAGACAACTAAAAAATTGTAATTGTATATTAACAAACGTTTTGAAATACAATATGATTTATTATGTTGGATGTTAATATATTAATATCCAACATAAAAAAAATCATATTGTGTTTTAAAGCAACACATGTATTAATGGCGTTTTGTAATAATAACAAAAATTAAATGAACATTTTTTATTAATGAATTTTCTTAGTTTATGTCTGTTAATGAATAGACAATGATAACATTTTGAAAGAAAAGTATATTAACACCAATAATATAAAATGTTAATGTTGTTCATCAAATATTACTAATAAAAGTATAAAATAAATAAATACACAAATACTCGGTTTCAATTTTTTACACATTTAACATTTCCTATCAATAATAAGAAATATAGACACAAATATAGGCTACCACATTAATATTTAACATTTTTTTATTTTAACCATTAAATATAATTTTAAGGTATTTATTATGCAAATATATTGCAATGTTCTATAAAGATTATAGGTATTTAAATGCAACTAATACATTTTTATAAGCATATAAATTAAAACTAATAAGTGATCTCATGAAGTTTAACTTAATTGTAGAAAAATTATATGATAGTTTGTACTTTTTTAATTTATAACACATTTATTAATTTGAAAAACAAGTAATGATATAAAATATAATTTTAAAAAATACAGTAATAGATACAACTAAATGAATTGAATGAATTTTATTGATACAATTTGTTTCATTTTAATGAGATCTAAAAAACAATATGAAACAACCGTTATAATAAATACAATCTATAAGAATATTAGTATGCTAGCTAATATTTAAAATAAAAATTTTTACATATTACATACATTTTTAAGCTTAAGTATTTTAAAAAAATCATTATTTTATACACAATTAAATATTCATGTTTTTTATATTATACAGGAAATAAGTCAATTTGAGATCTTAACTAAAATTAAAATTAAATATGTCATCCAATTATTTTTGTTTGCTAACCTAAATAGCTACTATAAAAGTTAGATTACTGTATTTTATATAATTAGGATTGGAAAAATAGTTTATCAATAATATTATAAAATATTAATATTTAAATTCAAAAAATTGAATGGCTACAAAAAAATAGTCAACACTACATGCATTTTTAGACTTACTAAAATATTGTTACATTCAATGTACAAAAAATAAATTATCTAAAATATTAAGTTTTAATCAATAATTATAATTTTGAAATAATGAATTATTTATTAACTAACTTTTAATTAAGTAATCAATTTTAATTACCAAAAAATACAAAATAATACTGTTGGGTAAAAAAAACACAAATAGTATTTGGTCTATCACAGGTAAAACATTAAAATTAATTAAATTAATTTATATCATGTGTCATGGAATAGTTTTAATAGTTTAAAAAATTAAGAATAATAGTTTCATATTTTTAATCCAATGCTGACTTTCTTGAAAATGATGCTAGTGATGACATTTCTGTTGGCTCTGTTGGAAGACGACTAAATTCAATTGTATCACTTGAACTATTATTTACATCTGTAAAAATAATCGTTAATTATTTAATAGCATAAAATTTTTAAAGATTATTATCATTTTTAAAGCCTATTAGCCGCCTGCTCATACTAAATATCCCACTGTTGATATATTACAATTTTACTAAATTGAATTTTATTAATGACAACATAAATATTTTACTTCCTTTTTAAATTATTAGATTATCATCAGTGCCTAATAAATGATAAATTATTAATCATTATTTTATACAGTTATATTTTATATCTTGAGTAAACAAAATTAATAAATAGTAATATATTACTATTTATTAATAGTTTATAAGAGTGGCCCTTAAAATCGAATGTCTTTTTTTTATATTACTCTTTAATTTTTTTTCAATCATTGATATATAATTGATACTACATTAAAACAATTCAATAAACTAAAATTAATACATTGATATGACAAAATGTAATAATACAATAAATTTAGTTAGATTTGTAATTAATAATTAATTAGCTGGCCATAAAATAATAAATCTAGTATAATTTTAGTACTTAGCATAAAAAATTTAACTTATAGAATTTTTTTTTTTAACAAATAAGAGTTTTTTGAGGAATAAAGTGAAAATAAATAAGTAAAAAAAAACAAAATCAGTTATAACGTGTATTTTTAAGATTTTTACATGTTTTTTTACTGAATGTAGTGTTTTTTAAGATATTAATTAGGAAAATAACATTGAAGTTATTATTTATGAATTTCTTGTAAAAATTCCTTTACTTGAGTTTTACTTTCATAATTCTAAGTTAGCAAAAAAAGTTATGAAACATGGATCAGTTATTTCTATTAAATTTGTCACTACCCATAAATCAATAGGTTCGGAGGCAAGAGTTAACTTTAACGGATCAATACCAAATATTGCACAGCTCATTTTTAAGAGCATTTAAAAAAAATTTAAGGAGTAGCGTAAAAAAAAAAAACGGTAGCACAGTGTGGTCGAGGCACAGTGTGGACGAGGCATAGATGGGACAAGTATAGATGATATCTGACAGTGATTAAAATCACTATCATAAGAAACGCTTCGATGCAAATCTGTAGATAGTGTTTCCTTTAGAGAAATTGGTGAAATATTTTAAAAGCAACATGAACTCTTATTTCTTTAATTATATCCTGATTAGTAGTTCTTTGATTTTAAAATATAATATATGAATAAATACTAATTATAGTTTTTAAATTTAGTATGAAATTGTGAGGCCAGCTATGATGTATGGTTCATAGTGTTGGGCGGTTGATAAGAAAGTAGAGCAGAGAATAAGTGTAGCAGAGATGAGAATGCTTAATTGGATGAGTGGAGTGACTAGAGAAGATAGGATAAGGAACGAGCATATAAGAGGAAGTATAGGTGTTGCGTCAATCGTGGATAAGATGACAGAAAATAGACTTAGATTGTTTAGTCATGGTATGAGGAAAGAAGAATCGAAAGCTGTAAGAACAGTTATAGAAATGAATGTTGAAGGAAGAAGAGATAGAGGAAGACCAAAAAAGAGATGGAGGGATGCTATTGAATGCGATTTGAGGACAGCTGATGTGAGCGTAGAAGATGTGGGAGATCGTGTCAAGTGGAAGCTTAGGATAAGGGTGGCCGACCCCAAGTAGTTGGGATTAAGGCAAAGAAAAAGAAAAATATTACCAGAAATTCCGGTGGCAATTGACATAATATGATTGTTGTTTCGGAATGTACAATTTAGCGTTTAGTTGGGTTTAAATAATATAGCGTCAAATCAATTACCTACTCTATCGGTTGTATCTCAATATACACTACACTTTAATGATACAATAAATAAATAAACTCACACATACACACATATGCATTTATAACATTGTGTCTAATGTAAGTATAACATGATAAAAAGTAACCGTAAAATGAAAAAAATGGAATATAAATTTTATTACTCATATTAAATGTAATGTAACTCGAAAAATATTTGTTTAAATGAAAAAATATAAGATTATATTTTTATTTATAATTGTCTTTTAAACAACTTTTGTGCGAAACTTTTTTTTGTAAGTTAAATATTTTTTTTTGAGAAAATTAAGAAAGCTCATATTTTTGAACTTTTGCGAGGATTTAAAAAAAAAGCTCAATTCCAATCTTGAGGACTATTAGTATGTCATTATACATATTTTAATTCAACTTTTAAAAAAACAAAATTTTTTCCGCAATTTTTCCTTTGTTGACAGGCCTAGATGTCAATTTTAAACTTGTAATTGAGCTAAAAGTTATGGTAATATATTCAATTTATTTTACTATAAACTTTCATAAATCTTTATCAAAAATTTTTCATCAACTTTAAAGAACCAAAAAAATAGGTTAAAATTGAAAATTTGGACTGATTATTTTTAACATATTAAAAATCAAATCAGTAATAATTTGAAAACAAATTTTTTTTTCTTTTAATTATTATTTTATATATATAATTAGTAATAATATAAAAAATTAGAAGTGATAGAAATAGTCTACTTGCAGATTTGAAAACAACGCGAAAATTTGATTTAGAAAAGTATATTTTTGCTTCTGATGAAAGTTCCTTGTAGTCCAGTGCATTTTTTTATAGTAACAAACAGTTTTTATTGAAAATTATTGTATCAAGCCCTTTAAATTTTTATACACGTAAAAGTAAAGCAAAATATAACTTCTTTATTATTTTTATAATTTCTCCGTTTAAATTACAATATTAAATATCAATTTCATACTAAATTTAATAATTATAATTAGTATATATTCATATATTATATTTTAAAATCAAAGAACTACTAATCATGATATAATTAAAGAAATAAGAGTTGATGTTGCTTTTGGAATAATCCACCAATTGCCTAATTAAAACAAAAAAAAAAAAAGTTTGTTGGGAATTTTTTCTGCTATTCTTCAAAATTACTCCTTCGTTGACTAGAATGAATCATTAAATAGAAAATTTTATGAGAATTAAAACAATGTTATTTTTAAGATTAATATGCAGTCAGAAAGTTTTATAATTACTATTTATTGTAAATTTATCAGAAAAACTCATTATTTTTTGCATTTTTATCGTAATAGATAACTTAAATAGAAGTAATAGTAATAATTTCCTAGTAACTTTTGTTGTTTTTAGAAAAAATTCTACAATTGAAATATTCAGAAATTAATTAATTTTAATGATTTATTTTAACTAAATGTACCAATCAAAACAAAGTTGTTAAGAAGATTTACTCAATTGAACATATTATAAAATTTTTATTATATTTGAAAAAATCAATTGTTAATTCAGGAGAAAAAACATCATTTTTTATTTAATATTAATTATTAAAAAATAAGTATTTACATATAAAAAAAAATAATTAAGAACAAAAAAAATTGTATTAAATTAATACTGATTTTGATTTTTAATATGTTAAAGGTAATCATTTTGAACCTATTTTTTATTGTCTTTTAAAGTGAAAGTTTTAATGAAAAATACCTTCTCAGCTTCGCATCGAAGCTAAAAAATGAATTTGTTACCATAACTTATAGTTCAACTTGCAAGTTTGAAATTGACATTATTAAATTGAAAAAAATGAAATTTTTAAGATTAATATGCAATCTGGAAATTTTATAATTACTA
>NW_026099573.1:25269880-25408558 GCF_025091365.1 Daktulosphaira vitifoliae
AAAAAAAAAAAAAAAAAAAAATAAACACATCATGGTAAAATTAATACCTTCTCAGCTTCGCATCGAAGCTAAAAGAAATGCGATTTTGAAAGCCACAGTAATGTTTATAACGTAATATGTTTTCAAGTTTTACTTACCAATTTCTGAAGGCCAATGCTTATGAGATGGTGAATATAACACTATAAGAGCAAAAATGTAAATATTCCACATACCATACACTCCAGTGAAAAAAGCAGATGTATACTCTAATTCTGTACTTTCATTCCACTTCCATCGTCCTTCAGAAGCCTAAAAAAAATGTTATTATATTGATATCTATTGTTGTCATGTCAAATATCTTATTTTAATATATATTAAGTATAAGAAGTATAAGTAAATTTTTTAATTCCAAAACTATAAAGTTCATAGTTATCTTATAGACATATTATTATACTTGTCTACTCTCATATCTATAAAATTTTGTATGCAACAAACTATTCTTTATGGAAGAAAAACAAGTTTTAGCTTCGATGCGAAGCTGAGAAGGTATTGGTTTTACTATGATGTGTTTTTTTTTTTGTTTGTTCCCACTTTTTCTCAGCACTCACCGAACCGATTTCTTTCAATGATACGTCAAAAGATCACAAATCGTATCTAGTCGAAGACATTACTCTCAAAAATTGAAAAAAATTCTCTCGTTCCCCGTAAATGGGGGAAACCTCAAAAAAAAATTACAAATTTAAAAATCCCTAATTTTCGAAATTTTTTCAATTTTTTTTACTTAAATGTGCCGTAACCTTTTCAAAAATGAACATATCAATATAATTTTTTTTTTTATAGATGCTTGATGTCTTTACCTTTCATTTGGTATATTTTTTTTTATATCTGACCCTTTACTTGCCCACAGGGGAAGATTTAAAATGACAACTTTTTCACAAAAAATTTACTTTTTCAACTTAAATTTTGAAAGTGTTCCGGAAAATCTGACACTTATATATATCTTAAATTAAAGCTAATGTAATGTCCTTTATTATGCAAAAAAAAAATTTCGGACTTTATTTTGTCTTCACGGTGAAAATGTCTACCAAATGCTATTATTGTGTGAAAATTCTCGATTTTATTTTTTACATTTTTAACTTTATAATGGTATAACATATTGAAAAGTGTATGGATCAACATAATTTTTTTATGAGAAATAATATTTTTTAATAATCCCTATTTCATTCGACATACTTTATCTTTATCAAGATATTAATAAGGAACTAGCAGATCATGTAGCTTTTGGAATAATCCACCAATTTTTTAAAATTAAACACTATTTAAGATTTGCATCGAAGCGTTTCTTATTTTAGTGATTTTAATCACTGTCAGATGTCATCATACTTGATCCAACTGTGCCACGTCACCACTGTGCTGCGACGCCCCTGTGCTGGGTTTTTTTATATTAACATAATGGAAAAAATAGGTAATTTTTATCCATCAGGAATAATTTTACTTGTAAAAGTATTTCCTAATTGTATTTAATGTTGAGAACACTAATATCATCCAAAGCATAATAAATAATTATAAATATAAATATAAATAATTCTATGGTATTATTCAGGGTTAGTAATGCATACAATATAATAAATTGTATTTAATAAATTAACATATATATTTTTTTTTTTTGGTTTTTAATAT
Organism: Daktulosphaira vitifoliae; assembly: GCF_025091365.1. Lineage (NCBI taxonomy): Eukaryota > Metazoa > Arthropoda > Insecta > Hemiptera > Phylloxeridae > Daktulosphaira > Daktulosphaira vitifoliae. The sequence continues at coordinate 25,271,540 of NW_026099573.1, forward strand.
TTTACAGGCTAAATATAAATAAAATTAATTAGTTTTAACTTCCTTTTTTTTTAAATTGTATCAATTTAAATATTTTTTAAAGTAATACATATATTTAACTGACTAAAAAGTTAGGAAAATATATAATTTAGAAAATGACTAACCAGTAACATTTTGTGAAACATTATTTTAGACAATAATATTTTTAAATGCAATCAATACCTGAGGTATTTATTGTAAATTTTCAGTACAAACATTTTTTATATAAAAAGCGCAAATTGATATACTTTTAAGGCATAAATGAGAAGATAGAACTTAATTTTTCAAATTTTACTGCACATAAAATACTATAAACTACCTTAGAGAAAATTTATATTTAAAAAAACACTTTAATAATTTTGAGTGACTCGTGTTCAATTATTCATATATTTTATTTATAATTATAATTTAATAAATTTTATACTATTTTGGTTTAAAATATTACCTGTCCCATAATAAATCCAATTACTGTAAGTGCAGCACACAGAAGTGTAGCAATCATCAAAAATTTGAATCTATAAATACTTCCTTCATAATGTAATCTCCGTGCATTTGACATACTAGGTAAAGCTGTTCTTTTAGCACTTATGTTGCAAAAAACTTTCCATATCATATAACATAAAAATATGAAATACAGACCTCCCGATATTGCTGCTAATATTATAAAAGTTAACTATATAAAAATTGTAGTTAAAGAAAGTACAACTTTTACTTAAATATAAAGAAACAAAATATAGTATTTATTTGATANGAAAGTACAACTTTTACTTAAATATAAAGAAACAAAATATAGTATTTATTTGATATTGATAATTGATAATTTAAACAATTGATCCAAAGAAAAAGGCCCTTGAGTTAATTTTTTCACTTTAATTCTAACAAAATAAATATATACACATAATTTTTTAGTTATTTTTTGGCTTTTTTAATTAAATATTTTTTAGTTTTAAATTAATATTTTTAAAATATTTATATTAAAATAAATTTTCAATAAATTTAAGAACCATTTACTTTAGACAGAAAAAATAATTAAATGAAAGGATACAGCTAAGTTAGTTCCAGTTTTTGTAACCCAAATAGAATAAAATGGATTTTTAAGTTGTGCTCCTCTTTCACATAAATCAAAAACGAAAAGTGAAATACACCCAACAGCAACAGCACTTAAATGTTTCCAATACGAACGCAAATGTTTATGCTGAGGATCCTAAGAAAAAAAAGTATAAATGAATACCTTAGATTAAATCAATTAAAAGTACTACCATTTACCAACCATTGTAATTTTATAAAAAACAATTCATTAGAACTTAAAAAATATTCAAATAGAATAGCAAAAAATTTAACACAGATAAAATTAATATATTAATATTCAATTTACCTGAATCTGTTAACCACAAGTTGTAGAGTGAATCATGAAACAAAAATTTTTAAAGATATTAGTTTATGATAGTAGTGAATATTATATATTAATAGTGTGTATATAAATAGTTATAACAGAGAAAAATAAAATATTAACCATAAGATGTTCTCCTGCAAAGATGAGCCAAAATGAAAGTAATGCAGCATAAAAAACACCTTGTCTAATATCTTGAAGCAACAACATAAAAGGCATATCATAATACAAAGTCAGAAATTCAATTGGAACTAAAATACATTAATTTACAAAACATGAAATTAGTTATATTTATATTTTTTTTAGTTCTAACATAAACTAAATAAAGTCATACAGTTTAAAAGTGTAAGTGCATAACCTATAGTCATCAACATTCTTTCAAGTAAAACTGGTTTACGGGTAAGCATATGAACTCTATTCCAAAACCATATCATTATTGCTACAATAAATGGGAAAAATATTGTTTTCATAGTGAGCCAAACTCTAGTAAATCCTCCATTTTGATTTATAACCTAATAAATTATTTTTCTAATGAAGTTATCAGTTCTAACAAATTTTCAAGATAACTTTATTTTCATTATATGTGGGAGTTAAAGTAAAATTGATATAAGTTCATTTTTATTTAATTTTTTTTAATTTTATAAGAGCTAATATAAATGTAAATTTTAAAAATTCAATATTATTTTTTTATTACTTAATTTTATTGCTATTGTTAATAAAGAATGAGATAAATTTGAAATTTTTATTTCAATTTACAAAATCATTTTTCCCAAAATTGACTTACACAATTTATCACTTTAACCCCACATATCATTATAGTCTTACTTACAACCAACCACAAATCTTTTAAATGACCTAAGCCAACATTTAATTTTTTTTGTTCATTAACTGGTATCCTGATGTTTATTAGATAATAATCATGATGCAATGATCCTAATTCAAAAAGTGGAACAATTGAACATTGATAATTGTGATCTTCAATTTTCTGAAATTTAAGCAATTAAAAACTTAGTAAACAAAATCAGGCCTTTAATTAAAAATTTGTTAAATCTTAAACAATTTTTTCATTAAATCGATGATGCTCAGGAAAAACTATTTAAGTCAGATATTTGTAAATATAAGTTGTCATGATCAAAATAAATTATTTAGTTATATTAGTAAAACAATTTGAATCATAAAATGACTTTAGTATAGTATAATATCATATATATATATATATTGTATGACTTATAAAGTCCCCTTTTAAGAGGAGGGGCATTAGGTGCAACTGTATTCTATTATTATTATCAATATGTACTAGTTAATTTTATTAAGTAGCAGGTTATTTAAATTTAATTTTTTAAGACATTAGAAAGACTCATTGAATAAAAAGAATTGATATAAAGAGTTAATGTTATTAATATTATTAATGTTTTAGGTATTATAGCCACTCTCATATATAATAGTATATATCAGTATGACAGTTAAATAAAACATTTTTTAGTTTAAAAAAGGGTATCTAAACATTTATCAATCACTAAATCTATTGTTACATTTAAATTTTTTAAACACTAATTTTAAAGTTCATGCACATAGTTTTTTTTGTAATGATACTACTTAAACATATTTTTATTTTCATTGGTCAACATTCTTTAAACAAAACTTTCAAAATATATTATAACTAAATTAGAAAAAAGTTTTATCTACACATTTAAAGGCTATAATTTACATCTTATCACTATTGATGAACTTTTGTTTTAACATTATTACCTCTTCAGCTATACAATCTAGATTGCGTTTTTCAATAGACATAGCATATTCTTTCCAATCACCATCTTTATCTCCTTGATTAGCATAACCAAGCCTGGTTTCCAAAGTTAGTTCAATATTGCGATCTATTAAATATCATGAAATAATATTTTTTTGAACAATTGTAAAATAATCTTGTCGATAGCATCATAATTACAATAAAATACTTATTTATTAATAATTTTTTTATCTAGGCCTATAAATTTTATAGTCTCAGGCTTGAACTTATTAAAATTCAGGCAATACTAATGTATTTTATATTATTTTTTACCCATTTCTGTTCCTGGATGATAAACAATATCAAAATATAAAACACCAATAAGATTTTGTTGCCAACGTGAATAATCTAGAATAACACCATCACGTGGAGTAGGAATCTATAATATTACAAAAGAAATTTTTTTTGGTAAAATTTTAATTATATAATTGTGTTTGTTATATGATTAAGAGAATTACTTGAAAAGTGAAAACAATATTTTCAGCCATAGGATTTGTTTTAAAACCATCTAAAGAATAGTGTTCTAAATCAAATGTGTCACATTTTCCCTGACCTCTAATGTAAAACCACTGGTTGCTATCGTTAGACATTTTTAAACATTTTGAAGCCAAAACCATATCAGTTGCTGACGGGGTTGGAGCTAAATGAAGAAAAATTCAATAATACAGATCACAACCAAATTTATAAAAATATTTTCTTTACTCAAGACGTTAAAAGGTATTTACCTATGAGACCACCGATAAGAAAACAAGCTAGCTGGCAAATAAGCAATAAAAAAACGAGTACGAACAACTTTCTGCCGCTCAAATTTTCTAGAATAACACCACCAGACATTTTTCCCAATCGTTTTACTTTTAAGAAATTTTAGTCTAGATGCCGGCTTAATCACACAGAAACCCGCGTAATAAGTACACACCACATAGAATGTATTGTTTACAATATTCAACTCAGACTGTTATATGGATAATATTATCAATTTGCACAGTACAGCACTGTCACTGCAACAACCGTTGGAGGTAAAATGTAATATAGAAGATACAGAAATGCCGTTGATAACAAGCCAATGATACTTACAGCTAACAATAAGCTTGAAAATTTGAATTACTTATAATATGTAAAAATAGTAATTAGGACCGGATTAAGCTATTGCTAGGCTTAAGGTATCAATTAGAAAAAAACATTTTTTTTTTAATTTTATAATGGGAGATAAACAAAAGAAACCTAAAATAAATTAGTAGGAACTATGTATTGATATATAGCGCCTAATAGATAATATGGCTACAGACTATGATATGGCACTGCTTATACTATATTTGTGTAAGTAACAATGAACACAACGATCTTATGTTGTAATTATGAATTTGTTATCTAAATCATATAAAAATTATTTATAATCCCTAGAAAAAATTTTATTTTCCCTATATTTTATTATTAATAAAGATTTCAATTCATTGAATTATAGCGGCTATAATATAGCCTAACAATTAATGATATAAGTTAAAAAAATAAATAATAATAATACACAAAATTAGTTGTTTTACAAGAAAATATAGTAAAAGAAACAAGAAAAATTTTAGGATCTAAATTAAAAAATCAACTAAATATTTCAAAATTAGGTATAAGTAATGATAATAAGGGGTATTAAATTCAGTTTATAGAAGCAATTAATTGGAAATATGGAACAAATCTACTTTACGGGACAATTAATTTTTCTTCAGAATTTTTTTTATAAAAATATGTGTTTTTTCGTGCTTCTTTCAAAAATATTTGGAAAAAAATGACAGCGAAAAGTGTTTCAAAAGTTACAGCCTTTCAAAGTTAACGAGTTAAAAAGCAAAAATTGTGTTTATTTTTTGTTATAAGAATTTTTTCATATTTTAGTAAAAACATGATAACAAATATAACGTAAACACCTTTAAAAAAAATATATATATTAAATTAAAAATAACCACCAAAAATATTTTTTTACCAAAGTTATGTTTTCAATCAATATTACGTAATTAAGATATAATAAAAATTTTGATTGTATTAATAAAATATGATAATTATTAATAATATTTTATTAATTTAATCAATTATATTTAATAATAAAAACATAATGTTTTATTTTTTGGATATTTTGTGAAAAATTTATGATGACTAATTATGCATTATTTGTATAAAGCAATTATGCATTATTATATTGTGCAACTAAAAAAAATTAAATTTAGTGTTTCAATAATACAATGCTAATTTATAAGTGTCAAATATCTCTTTTTATTTTTAATAACTTTTTGTCATCCTACGGTTTGAAGCAAAAGATCACGATAAAGGGATGGTTTAATCAAATGTTCTATAAAAAGTAATAATACATACACACACTAACACTATTTTGATATTTATCCACATACAGCTGCGTAAAATAAAATCATCTCTATCTCTATCTCTAACTTCGGATTAGAATGAATTATCATTTAACCATTTCTGTCTAAAAAATAGATAATACTGATACTATTACAATAATTTATTTCACATTCTCCACATTATATGAAAAAATTTCTTATACATTGTTAATAACAACATTTGCACGGCAGTTACTAGTTCAGAGAAACAACGTTCCGCTTGCAATAGTTGCCTGTCGATAACTTCGCGATATTCTATACATAATGTATAATGTACACACATTATTATCTAACATGTGTTATTAAACAAAACAATTTTTTAAAAATGTTCGAAAATTTGGTATTTTTTATTAACTAACTTATTAACTATAAGTTTTAAGTTGCTTTAAACCACTTGTTGTTGCTCAAATTTATTTTACATATTATTTATCACCATGAAAAACTAAACTAATTAAAAAAAAATTGAAAAAAAGGCTGTCAGATAATGTAGATTTTACCTTAAAAACTTTCAAATATATTTAGTTGGAATCCTAGTCATGTAGGTATTTCGGTGGATGAAATATTACAGTTTCAATCTATAAGAGTTACTTACATATAATTATCTTTCTTCAGAACACAAATATTGTTATTTAAATATTTAATATTATTATTTATAATAGTTTAGGTATATTATTTGCAATAAAATATGTTAATAAATTAGAAAAATAACTTATCTAGTTCATATTACTTCATTGAAAAATAGATATAGTAAATAAAATTCAAAATTTGCGAGAAAAAAAGTAAAGTACAGTTCCAGTATATTTAATTTGAGGTATTGTTTGATAACTGGACAGTGATTAAAATCGTATAACACATCGATTTGTATTTGAATCATAATAAAAAATAATTTAATATGTTTAAATATAGTTTGCAAAGCACCTTCTGCCCACCCTCTTATGTTTGCTTTTGTTGAGTTAATAATAAAGTTAAAGTATAAATTCAAAGTAATGGCGATAGAGACAATAAGAGGAAATGTTTTGAGACGTAGCACCAAAGTATACCTAGAAAATGAAAACAACGGAATAATGTATAGATAAAGATAAGAAATTTACAAGCTAGGTATCGAAATCGAACTTAATGATGAATATAAATATCTAGTACTTAAACAGCTGTTATAAGTTATTGCTGAATACACTAAAATTATATTTTAAGTTTTTTGGCGGTAATCCAATTCATTGGAAATAGATTTCATTGTACTAACATCTAATAGGCGAAAAAAAATGGATATATTCATGGTCCGTGTGATCTTTGTTTAAATTCTAAGTTATTTAAGGGATTTAAGGGAGAATATGAGAGCGGCCCTCAAGTATATTTAATGTACTATAAAGTTGCTCTACAATATCGAATGACTGTTTAGGATTAGTAATTGAACAGGTAAAACGTACATCTTCGAGATAAATTTTGTTCTTTATATAACTAACTACTTATGTATTTTTTCCAAATAATTTATTCAGTTATCAATGGCTAGGTAGATGTCTTTTTTCTGGTTTAGGTATTGGATCAAAGAAACTTCAATCATGTTTTTTTAAACATTATTTATTTTTTCTATGTAAATGTGCAATTTTACCACAATCTTGGTGATCATTTGTTAAAATAAATTTATATCAGTCTAAAAGTATTCCCATTTTTTTTTTTAATGTAATTGTATATACAGGGTGTTCAGTAAGTTAGGAAACAGTTAAATTGTTACAAACAATGAGTACAATAGAAATTCGTTTCCTTATTTACTGAACACTCTGTATAGTGTAAATATAAAATATTGAAATATTAAAAGCGAGCGGAAATAACATTAGTTTTAATTAAATGTCTATTGTGCGAAGAGTAGCTGTATCACTACATTCAATTTGACGAAAATATTCGATTACTTCCATTAATACTAAATTATTTTGATACCTTATCTTCAAACATTTTTTTTTCAAAGTATATTATTTACACTTCTTAAAATATATCGATTTACTTTATCAATGCATCTTATCTATAAAATTAATCAAATTTATTTTATAAATGTATTAAAAAAATGTTAACAGATACTTATAATTTTTATTTGAATAACATCATGAAATAGAAAAAAAAATGTATTATATTTTTGCTAAATAAGATAACAAGATTTAATAATTTTTTTCTCGAGCTTAGAAAAAAAAGATTTTTACCATTAAACTTTTAATTTAACACTGAATATAACTGTTATTACTAATGACGATCATAGTGTATCGTCTTGAGAGGAGTTATCTATGATAATTTTTTTTCCTATGCTCTCAAAAATACATCTCCATATATCCATTTTCATCATGGTAAGTATTTATAAACCTTTAATTTTTTTAAGTCATTTTTCAAAATATTTATAAAATTATTTAAGTAACCCGTAGAATGTGTTATTAATTAACATGAGAGGTAACTATAATCACTTATTACTAAAGTAAATATACTATTTTAAGAAAATAGATCGATTTTTATTCATTAACATTTAGTTGTATATTTTAACTATTGCTTTTAAAATTAAAATAAATTTTTTTAATTTTATAAATTTACGATATTAATATGTGCTTGTATTCTTATATTGTTTTTATTATTGTTTCTTTAAATTTTATTATATTTGATTATTGAACTACCTTTGAACTTAAAGTATACATCACTTGATTAAATAAACCCATAATGTAGTATATAGATGACTTGGTGAATAACGTTCGAGGTCAATACTTAATAAAATAATCAAGTCTTTAAATATATATTTCAAAATTTAGAACTCAACTAATAAATTAGTTATAGGCTATGATAACTGATAACTTTGCCATGGGATTGTCAAACTATTTTGCGTGTAACTTAATTTTGGCTACAAAAAAAGTGAATGACATGTGTTATTTGCTGTCGCCGTCTTGTAAAATTAATATAGAAATTCTCCCAACTCGTTTGGAACCGTTTGTTATGATGCCAATAAACTGGGCGGTAAGGGATTTGTAAGCTTTTCGACCTCTTGATGTATAGATGGCCAGGGACTGTAGATCAAAACGTCTGTCATTAAATATTACTATACTAGAATACTGTTAAAAAAATGTCGTTAACATTTTTTAAGACTATATTTGTAAAAATTCTTGTGTAGAATTTTATGCTAATTATAAAAAATTAGCATATAGAAAATTTCAAAAGTATTTTTAATAAAAATTTGTAAAATCTATAATTATGGATTGTTATAACATTTCCTTATTATTCGGTTATGCTTTGGTTTACGAATGAAAAGTGTGGCATGGTGGTCACACTGTAAAGGAGATGCCTCCTAGATCGTCGTTTGGTTGAGAGTTGTGCCCACGCGTGCGTGCAATCAGTTGTGCGTGGGGTACTTCTGCCCGTCGCCGCCGTGCCTTCGTATCAGTTGCGTTCGCGACTCGCCGCTCAGATCTAGCTCAAAATTTCGTCTCCACGTTAACAAAAACGGTCGGCCCGAAGTCAGCTTGCCGTTTAAATTTCCAAATCCCATAGACATGGAAATACCAGAATCGTAGTCTGTTTTGTACGTATATGAGAACGTCGTACGGAGACAACGGATCCATAGACAAGTAGACCGTCACGAGACGTTAAACGTATCCAACGGCGTGGGGATTTCTTCTAGGCGTATCACTCTTGTTGTGATAAGAACGCGGTCGTTAGCCGCTGCCGTCGCCGTATCACCACACACGGTATTGTCGGTGTGTCGTACCCCTCCTCCTCTACCGCCATTTACTCTTTTCCATCGTTCAGTCCACCGTCATCCGCCGCCATACGAGTGCCGTCATCCCCTGACCTCCGTGTCTACTAGTGTGTGTGTGTGTGTTTGTATTGTGTTAGTATTGTAGTTTTCTAGTGAGTGCGTGCACTATACTCGTATAATATACTTATCGTGTTTCGATAAGGCGGATTGCAACGGTAGCATCAAAAGCTAAAAGTATAATATTGTTTCTTTTGTACTAGTGTGTTTATTATCACCGTTAAATAGTGTGTTCATTGCCGATTAAAAGTGCGAGAACGCGTTGAACACAGTTAACCTGCCAGAAGAAGTACAAATTGTACTGTCCACCTATACTCAATCCCTTTGATTGTTGGAATATGGTACAGGAGTTTATTGTGCTCAGCTGCAGTTGCCGATATTGCAACCAACGCTAATAGGTAAAGCTTTATCTAAATTGTACCATTAAACTAATTTGAAAATTGTACTATAAACATGGTGGTAAAAGTATTTAATTATTAAAAAGTTCTACTTTTATTTAAAAATATCTGTATTTTATATTATTTATTTATTTCGGTATGCCATAGGGTAAAAATTACATATCAAATGTTTTATTCAGTAATAAAAATATAATTATAAATAAGAAAAAGAGAAAAATTTTGATTTAATACTTAAAATTAGACCGCAATATATTTAAACTAAGAAGAAATGTGCTTATCAACTACGATATGATTTAAATCTACTAAGATGTTTAAAATCATACGTGAAATATGCATTAAAAAACTTATTAATGCCAACAATTATATCTAATTAGAAACTACTACTATGTTAAAAATTTTTATCAGGTTTCTTTTAGTTTGTTGAATTATTGATATAAGATTGATAAATCTTAACCAATTGTGTTATGTTTATTTGTATTAAATCAACTCTTTTATCATATATGATAGATTCAGTGTTTTTAATTATGAAATTAATACTGTAACACTATAATATTAGTACTTTTGTTACTATATAAATGCTATACATATTGAAGTGAGGTACTGAATTAAAACATAACGTTACAATTGGAATGTTAGTAGATATAATGGAGTAAAATGGGAAAATTGTAAATGTTTATATCAATGCATACATTTTTTATTTGAATTTACATTTAATATTATAGTAACAAAATTAAGGGCCAATTTTCAATTTAAAATAAAATTCTTTTAGAATTTCTATATTATAAGAGAAAAATGCAGAACACTAACATTTTTCACTTATTTGGTACGTTGAAGTTTCCTTTTTGAAACTATTATTCATTGAATCCCTAGCTAAGCTAACTGGAAGTTTGAAAATTATTAATTTTTGACAATAATGTTTTTGTTGATATTCTCATAGAAAATTGAAATACTAAAAATAATTGTTATTAATTAATTTAAATATATTGCTTGTACATGACCATAATAATGAGTCGTTCACTATGATTATATGGACAAAGTGTCTATTAAATTAGAGTTGTAAATTGATTAAGGTATAAACCTAATATTCTTTAATAATTTTCTTTAAGTTGTAAACTATATAATTATTGCTTTTCATATTAATTTTTGTAATGTTAAAAGCTTAAACTTTATTTGTTAAAAACTTGATTTTCATTAGAATTCAAAAACCTTGTTTATATTTCAAGAAAATTTCAACTACCAATTTATTTTACATGTAGTAGAGAGCTGTATTGAAATTTTAAAAAATGAGAATTATGTGAAAGTTTCAGTTGTTAATTTTGTTTTATGATTTATATGATTTTACATAGAAGATACACAAATAAATTATTTCTATTTTTCTCCAAAATAAGTTTTACTTCTTATGTATTAGTCTATTTAGCCAACTTAATAATGGTTTAAAAGCAGCTTTATAACAGTTTATATTTTACAAGCTTAGATTAGTTAAGTAAAACAAATGGAAAATAAATGATGAACAAAAAAAAAGATTATTAAACGCACATTACTTAATTATACCAGCATCCTAAAGTAATAGTATGCTGTTTTTAGAACAAGTACAAGTTTAGGAGAGGGGACAATTGTCTAGATGATTTTTTTTAAAATTATAATGCAATATAAAGTTATAGGTTCCTGGGATATAAGAAGTTATAAATGTAACACGAGGACAAAAATGCTGTTATATTATTAATTTATTATTTAATAAAGTATTTTTCTTATTATTTTATTCAAATTAATTTTTTAATCAAACTATTTGTTTTCAAAGGTACATACATTTTTTTTTAAATTTTGATCTTGAAATTAATTTTTTTTTGATAATTTCTCTATCTTCCAATTTAAGATCTCTTAGACAGATTTAAAAAACTTTCAGTAATATTGTATTTTATTCTTCTTGTTTTAATTTATATTTATTTATTTAAATAGTATATTTATGTAATATTTTGTTTCATTGTTTACTATAACTATAATAATTATCATTAGTAAATGTTAATATAGTTAATTTAAAATAAGTTGTATATTACATTTGTTGTGTTTTAATAAAAAAAACAGGAGATTATTTAGTGAGTGATACCAATTATCAGGTTTTTATATTAAAATTATGATTTTTTAGCAACGTTATATTTATTCAATACTTTATAAATAATTATTAAGGAATTGGTTTTGACGTATCACTATATTTTAAGGATTTTGATTTTATATTTTTATCATAAAATTTACTATTAAACATTAAAAGCTTCCTTTGTTTTTGATAGTTTAAACTAAGTTTTTTTTTTATTAAATCCTGTGGTATAACTGGTTTTGGAGAATATATACATAAGAAAATTATTTAATTCTACTTAATAAATGAAAAACAAGTATAATACTCCCAACCAAGTTATTATTTTTATTTTGGAGGATCTGTCCCCCTTATACCTGCCTTTCCTAAGGCCTTGATTAAAAGACTACATAATTTATCACTGTATAAATATAAAATTTTGTGTAAATTAAAATCAATAGGTTGTTCTGGGAATAGTTCTTTATACGTTATAAAAGTGTTAATGACATTGATGATGAAATGTGCATAATTTGGTTTTAAACAAAATTAATGCTGAGATATGTATTTTTAAAATATTTGTTAATTTCATTAATTATAGTAGATGATAAGTCTTATATAATATATTTTAAGAAGAAATCTATATATTTATGTAACTCTGTGGGTCTTATAAAATTCTCAATTTTATTTTTATGTTAATTTTATTTGAAGTGTTATCATAACAATGATATCATTTTTTTGATTGCCTGAAAACTTAAAAAGTTTTACAATGATCTTTTTTGGAGGGGGAGATAAGAATTATTTTGAATATTTAAAGAAAAAGTGTGGATAATTATGAACTAAAGATTCATATTAACTTTATATATAGATTATAATTAAAGCAGAGATTGGAGTGCTAAATCTTTTCATAAAAAAAAATGTTAATTTTATATTATTTGAGAAATTATATAATTAAAATAATGTATTCTTTTATTAAATAATATNTTTTAAACAAAATTAATGCTGAGATATGTATTTTTAAAATATTTGTTAATTTCATTAATTATAGTAGATGATAAGTCTTATACAGGGTGTTCAGTAAGTCAGGAAACAGGTATCTATTGTTCTCATTGTTACAAACAATAGAAACCCGTTTCCTGACTTACTGAACACCCTGTATAATATATTTTAAGAAAAAATCTATATCAAAAGTTAATAGTATTTTATGTTTTATAATTTCTAGAAATAAATTTAGTGCTATCCCTCTTTTTCCATTCTGAAATATAATAAACATTTTTTTTTTTAAATTAAAAACGTATATTTGGCCAACTTACAAACTAAAAAATGAGTGGTCAATAAAAAATTTTGGACTAGTATTATAATAGATATTAGCATTTTTATTACAAGAAGAAGAAGTGAGATTCATTAATGCCTAGAGATAAAATAATGTACTTGCACTTTATTCACTTCTGATTACTGATTCAATAATTTTATAGGCTACTAATTTTCTTAAATAGATTATTTTATTGTTTGTATAACATATATGTTTCCATATTAAAGTTAGTAAAATTTTTTTGAAAATTAAAGAATGTAGGTTACTATTAACTCCCAAATAGAAAAAAATATTATTTTTCTTTTTTTTTTAAAGATATTGCATAGTCTTATGAAACAATTACCTTTTTTTTTTTTTTTTTTTTTCCTCCGACCGGCGCAACTGTGGACCGCCCTGGAACTACCGTGAGGTATTACTTCAGGGCGGCGAAACAATTACCTTGTAATTTATTAAATATTTATAAAATGAAATATATAATTTAAAATTGAAAATGTTTAATATACTTATGCTTAACAAAAAAGTTGAATTTATAGAAAGCCTCTACACAAAAACATTTTATTTTATTATCGATTGTCTGTGGAACAAAATAGAAAATTGATTTAATCTTCAAGCCATTGACATTACTTACATTCCTTTAAATTAAAATTATTTTTTTCTTTCAATTTAGAATTGTTCTATTCTGTATACCCAATGATAATTTTTATTATTGTGCTTTGTTGTTTAATTGAAATGTTCTAAATTATAAAGGAATTATTATAATTAATATTATTTTGTTTAGATGTTTATCTAAATAACCTTTACAAGTAGTTTGTAACATAATTATGCATAAGTAATTATGTTATCATATTTTCAATATTTTTTTATAACTCTTAGCAAAATTTTCACAAGTCTATAAAATCATGAAAATCTACATTAGTGATTTATAGTTCTAGTTTTAGTGTTTTGACTAAAATATACAATTTCAGTTTATTGTATATTTTAAGTTTATAGTACTTAGATAAATGTAGAAAAATATGCAAAAATTATTGTAAATTATCTGAAACATAAAAATTTGTTCAATTTTCCAAGAAATTTTATTTTATTATTCACAAAAATATAAATTTTTAGTAATTGAAAACAAATTAAAATTCCTATTAAAAGTATTCATAGTCTTTTATCCAACTTTTAAATATATTCCAATGAAATACAATAAACATGTTATTTATTTTTCAGGAAGATTTTTATGTATTCAGTTAATAAGTTTTAGTTCTTACTCAAGTTTTTTAAATAGCGTTAGTCTTTTAAGTCTTAATAAATTAAATTAAAAAAAAAAGTGTATCAAAAAACTTATTTTTTAAATTGTTTTATAAAAGTATTATTTAAATTTTTATTGATTTACAACTAAAAAATAAGTTTTCATTATAAATAAAAACAAAAGAAACTATTTTAACGTTCTTGATCTTGTATATTTATATAAATATATCATTCTAGTATATATAAATATCAAAATAACTAATATCTATAATAAATACCTTCTTGGTTTTGTAAATAACATTTGTGTAATTATTTAATTTAGATACTTAATGTAAATATTTGTAAAAATCATCATATACATGATTTTGGCTAAGTAAAATATTTGATCGACAATTTTCGCTAAAAGTTTTTCTTAATTTTTTTGTCATTTAAAAATATTGCACACCTCTTTATTATTTTGTTCTCTTTATTAAGTATAATTAATTATTATTGTTTATTACAAACAAAATAGTTTGTTGTCTATTTAATTACCATTATTGTATACTATTTAGCTGTTTTCCTGAATTTTTTTTTCTTTAAAATGAACATTTGATAAATGTGACCTATTTTTTCACTCTTGTTCTGTAGTTTTTAATTGGTAAATTTGTATATACAGTGTGATTCACTTATCATGAACCATTTAATTATTTGATAAATAAGGATAATACTGATAGTTTGTGTATTTGTTTCTTTTAGTTCAATATTTTCCTCAATTTATCTATGATAAAATATTTTTCAGTTCATTCCTTATACATTATAAAATAACATTTTCAATAGTTCATAAGCTTTGAGGAATGTATTAAAGAGAACTTTATGTTAATAAATGAGAAAAACATTTAACTAAAAGAAACAAATAAAAATGTTGTATAATTAACTCACAATGATTATTCATTTTACTATACCATTATGTTATGATATAAAATAAAATAAAATTTCAAATTTCAGTTCTGTAGTTTATTTTGTATGTCTTAACATATTAGTAAATTACTTTTATATTTTGACATATTTAAGAAATATTGTACTAGGAAAAATTAACTTAAAATAAGCAAGAACAATTATAAATTTAACAATATTTTTTTACACATCAATTTTATTTTTTGGTTTGGTATTGCAGTTCTGTTTGAGATATAAATTTAAAAATATTTATTAAACTTGTAAAAGTATCTCACTATTTTAATTTCAATATGCGAAGTTAAATGTATTTGTTTTACAACTAATCTATATATGTAAAGGGTACAGGAGAGAAATGGTGATAGTTCAAATTTTTCGATTTTGATTTTATGGTTTGGTACAATTATTAATTTTGAACACCAGTTATTAATTAGTATCAATTAGTGAAATCTATTCGATGAAAAATGTTTTCATTTTTCTAATATTTAAGTTTCTATTTTGTTTTTATCATTAAAAAGATATGAATTATAACTTTATTTTATTTTTTAATTTACAGTAACGGATTATTATTGTTTTTTTTTCTTTGTACCCTTCATATGTGGTAATATCAGAAAATTTAATTTGTAAACTAGACCTACTTTTTTTTAGCTAGGTCGTTACTTTAGTTTTAAGTAATTGACAAAAACTATGATATTTAATTCTTTAAACAGGTGTGTGATGATTTAAAAGTGAATCTATTATAATTATAGTAAAATAAGTAAAGTACTTCAATAAAATAAAATAAATAATGAAATTATTTTAAACACATGTATTTTGTAAAATCATTTTTGCTTACATTCAAAATATTTTATCATTTCATTTTTTTATGTTTCCTTATGATTTAGTTTCCTTAATGAACAGAATTGCACATTTTTTCATTCATTTATTTTTTTTTAATACACGTATTTAACTGACAAACACTTTTGTTTGTAATGTGTACAATATAGCTCATTTTTACTATAAATAAACGTACACATAAGTGTTTCTAAAACAACAGTCTTAAATTTTCTGAGCGAAAAAGTTATTTATAATAACTAATATTAACTATATTATGGTTTTGCGTCAAATATGTGGTAGACATTAGAAAAACATACACGGTGCATTACACTAATCCGTTAAGTCATTAAATTTTGAAGTGAAAAAATATTAATTTTCATTGTCCTATGGTCACATTCAGGTAAACGTTGTGATTAAAATCATTCAAGAATTACTTTACGACATAAATGTCCTCTTTGTAGGTATTGAAATATTTATTGAAAATCTTAAATAAAAAAAACCCAGAGAAGTGAGGACGAGCCATAGTTGGGTCAAGTATAACAAAATCTGACAGTGATTAAAATCACTATCATAAGAAACGCTTCGATGCAAATCTGTAGATAATGTTAATTTTTAAAATTGGTGGATTATTTCAAAAGTTACATGATCTCCTATTTCCTTATTTATATCCTGATTATAAGTTTTATGATTTATAAGTGTAATATATAAATAATAAATATATATATTTATAATATATAAAGGGGAATTGTAAAAAAAAGTATGTCGAGTGAAAGAGGTATATAAATATCATTTCTCATAAAAAAATTGTATTGATCCATACATTTTTCAAAAAGTTATAGCATTAAAAAGTTAAAAATGTAAAATCGAGAATTTTAACATAAAAATAGCATACGGTAGCCATTTTCACCATAAAGACAAAATAAAGTCCGAATTTTTTTAAAAAATAAAGAAAACTTAATAAAGTCCGTAATAAAATATATTACATAAGCTTTAATTTAAGATATATATAAAAGTTTCAGTATTTCCGGAACACTTTTAAAAGTAAAATTGAAAAAGTTGTTATTTTGATTTCCCTCTGTAGGCAAGTAAAGAGTTGGATTTATAAAAAAAATATATCAAATGATAGGTAAAGATATCATGCACCTATAAAAAAAAATCATATTGATTTGGTCATTTTTAAAAAGTTATGGCAATTTTAAGTAAAAAACATTGAAAAAATTTCGAATATTAGCGATTTTTAAATGTTGTAATTTTTTTGGAGGTTTCCCCCATTTACGGGGAACGAGGGAATTTTTTTCAATTTTTGAGGGTAATGTCTTCGACTAGATACGATTTGTGATCTTTTGATGTATCGTTAAAAGAAATTGGTTCGGTGAGAGCTGAGAAAAAGTGGTAACAGACAAAAAAATTAAAAACAAAACACATCATAGTAAAATTAATACCTTCTCAGTTTTGCATCGAAGCTAAAACATTTATTTGTGTTATTTATTTGTATAAGTTCTAGTGGTATTAAGTTTTAGTGCTATCACAATATATCAATATTGTGATTACACACTCTTACTACTAAGAATAGTGTTAAATTTATTTTTATTATATCTCGTATCATATTCAGTTATTTTACTGGAATACGTAATAAGTATTTAAAACTCCAGCTAATGAATTATAACCTTTACGTATCTGTGTTATTTAATATCCAGGAAATTAATGTTCATTATTATAAATTTTTAGATGAAAGTCGGATCGTAGCATTATTGTTCAAATGTATTGAAAAATGTCTTCTGCCATGAGGACGACATTACAGACCGTTCCTGAATCGCTTGCAACCGACCATGTCACCAATTCTAAGGTAATTTTTAGCTTTATATTTTAAATAAGACATTAGTGTAGTCTCAGAAAAGTAATGTATTTTAGACAATATGAAAGACCTTCATTTTATCTAACCAAAATGTGTCGATTGCGTTTGAACGTTATCTTTTGATTTGGAATATAAACACGATTCTTTGCAATACTCTTTTATCATTTTTGACCTAACAGCTACTTATACTATTATTATTGAAGTATTACTCTGCATTGTAATTTTTTAGTTACAATTCTTACTTTTGTTTTTAATTTCAAAATAAGAATGTAATATTCCTTTGTTTGCGACGTTGTTACAATTGTTATTGGTGATAACTGATAAGCGACGGAAATTTATGGTTGTTTGCTATAGACGTCGTTAAATGTGTCTTTGGGTTGTTTCAATTAAATTTAATCGATTATATTGTGGCATTTGCAGAATAATAATAAAATTGAATACCTTCGCAATTCAAAAGCTTAAATGCAAGTATGAAAACTTGCTCTACTCTTTTGTATTTTCGAGTTCAAACCGGAAATTTATTTAAACAAATATTCTGTATGTACAGACATATTCAGCATGTAGTTATTAATAACAAAATATTTTAATTAGTTCATTTTATTTAGCTTGTTTTCAGTTTGACGATCAATAGATAGTGGCTGCCTATTTTGTCAAGGCGTGCATTGTATAATTTCACAAAAAGGTCATCTAATAACATTTCGTTATCGTACAGTATTCGTTATGTGTTTTATATTTGATATTGTTACTTTATGTGTTCTGTGATATGTGAAATTTATTTTTCAAATTGATTATTAATATTTGTTTTCTAATTTATTCAAACACTGGGTTTGTTATTATTTCAGTTGTAATATTATTGTCGATGTCTCATTTAATATTTGTTTTATATATCAAATTCAGCGTGTGTATGTGTCAAAAATGACAAAATCGACAACTGTAGAAAATATTCAATAGTAATTGTTATTCAGACGCTATTGACGGGATTGGTTATATTAATAGTATACACTATTTAAGACATAATCAGTTATATAAAGTTGTTTTCATGTGTAGCGCGCGTTTAAACGTTAAACTTCAACCTGCCTTTACGATCTCTATGTTATCTATAACTTAATAAATAAATAAAATACCTAATGGCCGATTTTATTGTTTAACCCGGTCAATTATCATCACAGTAATTCCCACGTATCGAGTTCTTGTTAAATGACTAAATGTAAATGTATACAACACAGAGTAACCTATTTGAAAAATACATTATTTTAAATCGTTTTACAATTTGTTAATTGGTGTGCTAAATATTTCTCTTGAAAATGAACATTTTATTTACTATAGAATGTCAAAAAAACATTTCGATTAATAATTTTAGTAAAAATATTACACTGTAAGCCATATTATATTGTCAGATTTGAATCTGTCACGATCTAATTTATCAGTCTTCTATAATTTTATTTATTGTTATTGTGTCTTGTCTAAGTATATATTTAATAAGTATCATGTTGTACATTTTCGTTATAAAATACTGATATTTTTATTGGTTCGCTGTTTACTATCGTATCATTTAATATAACAATTCAAGTATACTTTTTAGATAATCTTACGTTATCTTAAAATAGTATTGAAATGTTCTCATTTAAATATTCCTCAAAATTATATACTTGGCGATCTGCGTACGAGTTAAATTAATTTGCTTTTTGAAATGCAATGATTTCAAGTACTGCTTAATTGTGTTTAATTGATGTATAGCAGTTGTTATTCGTATTGGTTGTAATTAATGTACACATTCGTTATAAACGAAATCATAAAATAAATAGACGTTTTAAATTTTGTTTACCGATTTAAAATCGCGTAGATTTTGTCATTATTTTGTTTTTTTTTTCGTAAAAATACAACACTTGATTTTCTAGTTTTCATAATTTTAAGTCCTATGTATTTTAGCTGAGAATTTTTGTTTTCTGACCTAAAATTATTATTTTAGAAAATATGGCTACTTCTTTTTTTTTAAATTAGAAGAATATATCTTCATTCACAATGTCTTCAATGTTAATATAGGTGTAAAGACAGTTTTTCATGAGCTGTTATTAGTCTTTTCGGTTGAAAAATATGACACTGTGTGTGTTCTTAATAAGTCGAGATTTTCATTTCATAGATCAACATAGCTAGAGTTTTATCTTATAGTATAACTTTGCTCATTTCATTATATTACACATTGCATGCATTACATAGAAGTTGATAATATCAAAGAGAATTTCATGTCTTTTGATCTATTTTGTATGGATTTTCATAGGATTTGCTTCACACACATTTTGCTGCATTTGGCTATTATTGTGAATCAGAGCAGTTTTTGAAGTATAACATGGTGCTATTTGAACCCCTTGCATTTTTCACCTGACGTTTATTTACTTATTCCCGGGTCACCCCCTGACTGCCAGCTGTGCCGAATAAGGGCATGTTACCTGCCGTGGGCTATGCGAGGTATGTGCGTTAGACCGTAGCATCGGCAAAAGAACCATATGAAATCTTTGCCATCATTCGACGATCACACACGTTAAACGTTTATTGTATACCTAAAGAAGTCGCGCGCGGCAATTCGACCGGCTCGTCCCCACCACAGTCTCAGTCGCTTTGACCTTCCCGTTGGCGGAACATACACCGCTGTACAGGAACGTAGTTTATATCTAAGACCGTACGCGGCAGTGTCCGATGACAACGGCCACGGAAAGATAGAAAACGGGTCCTCGGGCGACCGTTTGTGTGTGTGCGCGCGCGCCGGCCCGCCTCGCGAGTGTGTGTGTGTGTGTATACGTGTTGTTTGAGTGCCAACGTGGTGGTGTCGCGGTGAGTAGTCATAGTGGTGCGTTTATCAGCAACGGCCGCGCCGTCACAGTAGTTACAGTGGTGCGTTTATCGGCCCGGCCGCACCGTCCCTGTGTCAATGTTAATTTGTCCATGTACTTGCAATTCGTAGCTCGTTTTTCTTTTAGATTTTGGGTCGTGCATGATCGTGACAGTGGCCGCGGTAACAACGGCCACGCTGGCCGTGGGTAATGCAGTGGGCCCGTTGACGGGAGGCCCCGCGGCCGTTATGTTACGGTTGCTTCGACGATCTAACAGTAGTAGCAGCACACGATCGTCTATCGTACCCAACGCCGATCGGCATTCGTTGGTCGAGCCTAATACCGATCGATCTTCGGACGCATCGACTGCTGTGGCGGCCAATACCTCGGTCGTACGGCGGCAGCAGCAGCAGCAGCGCGACAACAGATTGTCCCAAGAAGGCAGCAGGCACATGGTGGAATCGGCCGCGGTAACCGCCGGACAACACCGTCGGTTCACACATTCGCAAGCTCGCCGGCAGCTTAAGAAAACCAGGAACCAACAGGTCAGAAAAACCTTTGAGAAAATTTATGAAAATTCTTCTATTGTTATGTTTTGTTACACCAACGGCTCTAGTTGTGTTATGTTTTCTTGTTACATTTGATTTCACTTTACGCTTAACGAGAGAAATACTTAAAATACAATTTTATTGGAATAAATTATTATACTGAAATCACAAAAATGTTGCACAATACGTTTGGCGGTTTTGTAATATTTATATACAAGTAATTATAATCGATTTTAATATGAGTGTTAAATAACACTCGGATCGATTAATTGCCTGTAGTAACATTACATTTTAATGTTTAGACTTCGTTCGAGAACATAAAAATTTAAACTGCGGGTTTTGCAGAATTTGAATTTTTTTAACATTCTAATATTACTATGTCTATTACTAACGATGATATTATTATCTATACCGAACCGTCGATAATCGGTACGTGTCGTCCGATTGCCTTTTATTTTTTGTACGTTTTTTCTTTTGTAATAAAATTGAGTATAGGTTTTTAGAACGATGACTAAACTATAATGTGTGAATTCTTCATGTTAGTCGATTTGTTTCATCTTGGTCGTCCGTAACCGATTCAAAAAATAATAATAAGTAACATATAACGCGTATCTCATCGTGTATGAGAGATTGTCGCTTTCTATGTGATTTCTCTAGAGTGAATTATTTTTTAAAGAAATTTTCCTTAGAAGATCTGTCTGTCACCAATTATACTCGTTTTGTATTTTACACAGTGTGGTATACACGATCCGTCGCCGTTCCAATTGCCATCAATATCATTGCGTCTGAATTGATATCTATGAGATGAATTAGCAGTTCGATTATAGTAGTTCGATTGCTTTATTTATCGTCCCAACGCCCAACCATCCTCCTCGTTTCCTGTCCGGCCTTCTGCTGGTTAACCTTGGCGTCGTATATGGTCATACGGCAACAACGATTGCAATCGTAATAATTGTGGAACTTGTAATCATCTCGTCGTATTGTCCGCAATGGCAGCAGCTGCTGTTGCGATCGTTGTTCTATCAGGAAATCATATGCGTAGTCTGTGTTTTGCTAGATTGAATTCTATTCGCAATATTGACAAGTGTTCGGTTGTCCAGATGAGCTATTGGGTTTTAAGGGCTTCTAAGAACGCACACGTGCAGCATCTATGGCGTTGTTTTAAGACGTATTCCGTAATTGACTGGGAGAGACTTGAATGCAAGCTTTTTGGGTATAGACGGCGAATGCATTGCAATGGAAAATCTTATTAACGGCAGCGCACAATATGAGGCGCAATCTATCGGACTCGATCAAAACTCGCATTCAACTTTGTCGCCCCCTCGGAACGCCCCGTTTAAAAATAACGTGTGCCTGTTTGCGACCGTTACAATACTCGTAGAGTTATTTTTTTCGTTTTCCGTAAATAGGATTAAATGATATTTATTAATTATTTAACGATTTTTTTTAAATGGTTCACCAATAAAAATCGTGTAGTCATTGATGAAACTATTCTGATTAAGTTTTTTCTTCTCGACTTGGGTCAATATCGTCTTACTCATGTTTTATTTTAATAGTTTACTCGTAGGTACTGTATTCATTATATTTTTTTAGTCGTCCTCGCATCAAATCGTAACGAGAAATATAATAATTAAAAGCGTTAGTGCTTTTCCTTGTTTTTATTTCATCTTCAAGTATAAGTACTCAAAAATTAGTAAAATAATAAGTGATTGTTCATTTTCCAAACATTTTTTTTTTTTTGGTGCTGTTTTTCAAAAACGGAGATAAGATTCAAGATAAACTCGACGACCACTCCGAGTGACTTTTGAAGAGTATTCAGCTTATATTTTCTACACGGAACCTTGTAGAATACTCATCGAGAGTGCGATGAAATGATAATTTTATGCTTAAATATCTTTGTTGTGTGTTCAACGAGCATTATAATTAGGAGGACCCGGAATTATATGCATTTATAAATGTTGTTTGAGCCACTTTGTAGTGTCCCATGTTTGTGCAAACTTGTCGTAGGATTATGTGGTAGCGCAGAAATATTTTTTGTTTTAGGGGAGGGTGAACCCCTTAATCCCCCTCAGAACTACAACCTTGGTAACATTACACCACTAAGTTTTTAAGTTGATCAACAAAAATTTGTACTGGCTGGTATGTTTGGAATAACTTAACAAAATATATATATGCATATAATTCTGAGCCCTAATTATCAATAAGCTGGGCCAGTAATTGCAATTTATTTAGTTGTGAGATGTCCAACATGTTTGTATTGGGTTTATTTGTTTTTCCTTGGTCAGTGTGAGAAATATTAATGTGATTATTTTTTTTTTTCAAATAAACAGAAAAACAATGGAATTTTTTTAATAGCACCTATACTCACTGTTGGTTTAATAATCAACAAATGTATGTCATAGCAATAAGGTTATTTGTAACAGTTGTTCTCGAATACGATTTATAAAGATTTTTCATGGAAGGGAAACGTTTGTTATAAATACATTAGTCGTCATTTTCTCGGGCACAGGAGGGCTCGGTTTGGAATTGCCTATCTTGAATATATCTCCACTCCTTCGTTTTTACTTTCTTTCCAATAGCGTGAACTATTGTTGGTCCAATGTGTGCAAATTGTTACACAAATGGAATAATATCAATTTGAAATCAAAATACGCGCTAGTAATGACAAGTGAGACCGATAAACTTTTACGGTTTTAAACGTTCATTTAATATGCTTTATTTCAATTTCAATGGCGTATCACTGATTACATATTGTAATAGGTTTAATATGTGCACCATTGAATTTTTTCTTTGGACAGCTATCGGCTTAACGTCAATGTCACGACAGCTACTTGGATGTATAGTATATATATATATATAACCATGAAAATATTTATGAAAACATTTATAAATATATTACGTTTGAAATGGCCTATGGCGAATCGTGTATTTGTGTTTTGTTTCGTAGGTTGCATATAATATCGATAACGTCATTCCGGTGACCGTGCAACTTGGATATTGTGCAACGCTTTGAAAACAAAAAACTGGCATCAAATGTGTTTTTTACACTTTTACTTCGTGTTGGACGAGGTGAGGTATTTCTAGGCGTCTCGTTCGTTCAAACCGAACTTTACGATGGCTGCCGTGGAAAATCGATAAAATAAAATACAGAGGCGTCGAGGTCGTTGCGAAACGACGATGAGTGTGTTTGTACAATTTTTTTTTCAAGCTAAAGATGTTCTGTAATTAAACAATTATAAATAATAGTAAGATTCAGAAAAAAACTGAATCATAGCGTAGAAAATATGTCTTTTCATATAGTTTGGTGTGCATTGTAGCGCCTCCCCGTCGCCGAGTCCATAATATGATCGCCGCCGAGTTGAATAAGTGAGAAATGCTAGTGCTCTTTTATTAGACGAGTAATAACGATCTAATAACACACAGCGTTAGTAGCCACACAAATAAATTATTAGAGACAATAACGATTTGTTTTTTATGTTTAAACTGGGCCATATCTATTTTTTATTATTATTTCATTAACATTGTCGTCCGGGCGTTCGTTTTTATTGTTATTGTTTTTTACATTGTGGCCGCAACACAAAATTTACAAAAAGTGTAGTCGCACACGTGCGCTGCTTGTTGCGCAACAATACTATTATTTATTGTGCATATTTTCATATGCCACCGCAATGTAACTCGTATGACTACATACATGATTACATGATGATTAACAGTGTGCATATTAGTTTTCGAGAAACTGTCCAAACAACCGATTGGAGCACACGTGCAGCTGCACACGTGACTATTAATTAGCTGAGGAATTATTCAACTGATTATGAACATTTAGATAGTAGAATCGCGCGTACAGAGTGTGGCCACTATGCGTATGCTAAGTGAAAAAACCGTAAGTTTTATGCGGTTTCATATTGGACGTAATGTGTTCAAGTGATTATCATTCTAGACAGCTGTTGTTGATTGGAACGTGATTGGTAAAAACTTTGTTGTCGTTACTGCTGTTTGCCACACTGTATTCGGTTTGGTGGGTCGTCGTCTCGTTATCAGCAGCACCAGTGTTGTGGCGGAGGGGACGAAACAGCCTGAGTTGCTTGCCGCCGCCAGTCAAGCAGAGTTAGCGCCGCAGTAGTTGTTCACCACGCGCTTCCGTTTACGCGTCGTTTACACGTTTTTGGCACAGTCGATAATTACTATGTAGAATTATTGTTTATCAATCGAGAATTTAAGTGCGCCTACGTATTATTATATTACAAAATACAATCT
The DNA here is from genome assembly GCF_025091365.1 of Daktulosphaira vitifoliae. Classification (NCBI taxonomy): domain Eukaryota; kingdom Metazoa; phylum Arthropoda; class Insecta; order Hemiptera; family Phylloxeridae; genus Daktulosphaira; species Daktulosphaira vitifoliae. Next base: position 25,297,135 of record NW_026099573.1, read on the forward strand.
TCAAACAACAACTTTAAATCGTATATCGTATTAGAGTGCTGTTGCGTTTAAGCGCGCGTTGAATACTTTCTTTACGGGCTTTTGTGTACCGTTTAAACAATACTCTCGATTTCTAGCCGAACGACTTGTGGCATTATTTTTCATGTAAGTGATTGATACGGCTTCTCGTTTTGTGTTCGGATACCTGCGTACTAATTTGTATGTGTGTATGACTTTTTATGTTAAACGACGCTTTCGGACACAGTAGCTGTTCGTGTTTAATTTCTGCTCGTTTTTTTCGATCTTTTAAGTGCCCTTAAAGTTATCTTTGGACTTTCTCGAATACGCTGGCAGCGAATGCCCAACTTCGTGAATGGTCAGTTGAGATTTGGGTTTTTCGCCAAGCGTAATGGACGACGACGATGGCGATTACAGCAAGACGTGCGGCCCCGTACTGGTGGCTGATTCGACCACGGTTGCCGATAATAGTGATCGCCGTCGACGACTTGATGAAATTTTCACGCCACCTAAGTTGAGCGTCAAGTCCAAAGAGGTGGACAACCTGTTATTGCTTTCTGAGGAAAGCGATAGTGGCGATCAACAAGAAAGTGACGATAAAACATGTTGCTCGCCGCCGAGTAATCCTACAATAAACAATGAATTCACTGAGAAGGTCGAAACGATGGGCGATACTGTCGATTCGCCACCAAGTAAGCCTGCGACTAATGTCGAACCCACGGAGATGTGTTCGAGACAGCGGGACAATAAGGCAGCAGCCAATCTTGTCAACGATATAAATGCCAGGTTTTCCAACGATCATGCCCAAACTGTGGTGGGTAGCGGTGGTAGTAGTAGTTCTAGTTCTGCAGCACGTAAAATATCCGTACTTGATCTATTCTCACCACTTAGTATCAAATCTAAGGAGATGCAAGACTTGAATACTGACCGGACCGAATCAGACGACCGATTTGTTGTAGAAAGAGTGTCTAAAGGGGAGAAGGACGAGATTGTCGCTGAAAATGTCTCTAAAAAAGAAAGTGAGTGTACAGCTGAACTGATTCTTAAAGAAGAACGAAAAGAGATTATCGATAAATCCGTGTCGTCCACGTTGTCAATAAACGCCGATGAGTCTACAGAAGAAAAGTCCATGTGTTCATTGCAACGCGACAGCAAAGCGGCGGCAAATCTCGTCAACGACATCAATGCAAGATTCTCTAATGATCACGCTCAGACTGTTGTTGGCAGTGGCGGTAGTGGCGGCTCAAGTTCTGCAGCTCGTAAAATATCCGTACGCGACCTTTTTGCTCCTCTCAGCGTCAAGTCCAAGGAGATGCAAGATTTGTTGAAAGCGGACGATGAAGGTCCAGACCAGGTATCAATAGCTGCAGTGGTGCCGGATGTAGGAATAGTAATAGACAACAATAATAAAATGTCTTCAACAGAAGTCGAAGTTAAAATCAAAGCTGTAGCTGAAGAAAACGGCGGTGTTCGTGATCAAAAGGTATCAACACGGAAACGTGTGTTATGTAAATGTATATGTTGCAAAGCACAGACTCGTCGATGAAATACAAATACAATAATGGTAGTTAATTAAAATAGATTTTGTGATATTTGTATAATATTAACATTAATACTAAAAACGAAAAATTTTGGGCGTTCAACTTGGTTATAGTTAAAATATACATATATTATGAATTATTTTCAGTTCCTATTTATTACCCACGTATTCCTAAACTCGGGCATTATCTAGTGTAGTTGTTTTGTTGTATTATTATTTTTTTCTTGCATGCATCACAACTGCATATTGTCAATCTACCCATCATTTTTATGTTGTTGGTTTTTGTGATTATCTTGGTCACTATGTTAACTATTTTAATATAGATTTAACTGATGAAAAATAATTTTTTGTATTAATGGTTTTAATTAATTGTTATTAGTAAAACGATCAATCGATCATGAAACGGTTTTTAAAAGTATATTTTTAATTACTTAATTAATTAGCCACAAGTGATCAATTTTTATTATATACTTATTACTTAATTGAAAAACATTTGGATGTGATAGGACTCTACGTTTATTATTAAATATGAATAATTAAACTGTACCTTATGAATGTTGTATTAAAAAAATACTAAAAAACATCAAGGGTTTCTGATTTTTTTATTATGAATTTCCCCTTGCCTTAAATCATATTAGGTACCTACTTTTTTTATTAGAATCGACGAGTCTGAGTATTTGCTGCGATTGTAAATATCGACACATTGTTTGATTGTTTGTATTCAATGTAAATGTTAGGTTAATGATGAAGACTGTAAAGAAGTCGAAAATCCTATGACCGAAGATAAGACTGAAGTGGAAAACGGTTTTCGAGATGATGTTGAACCCATTAAAGAAGTTATCACTGCTGACAAACCCAATGGATTGGTGGCGGAAGGACAAAAGTCGATTACACCAAAGGTCGACATTAATGTCAGTGGTATCACTGCCGCTGTAGCCGTGGCAGTTGACGGAGAAGGCAAAACTACTCCCGTGGTGGTGGACGCCGTAACGGGTACACCCATCATCCGGTTGCGAAGCAAAAAGTCCATCATGGAGTCTCGATTTGGTCTTCATACTGTGGTACGAACGTGGGACGACGTTTGGAAATCGACTGCGTGGGCGAAATTGGCACCAGAAAAACTCAAGCGAAGTCCCAATAGTGGTAAACGTGGCGAAGAAGCCTCACCCAACTGTGATAAAAAAACCAACGGAACTTCACCCAACTGTGATAAAAAAAATACCGACGGGATAAACAAGGTAGCTGACGACGAGTCCGTCTCTCCAGCAAATGGTTCAACTAAAAAGAGTCGATTCAAAGTGGTGCAGATCGACGATAAGACGGCTACTGTAGCTGGCGGTGGCAGCATAGACAGTGGAAGTAGCAGTAGTAGTAGCAACGCCGGTGATCCTACGCTTCCCATGATCGAGAGCAACCTTAATGAGTTGACTATGGTAGAATCGCAGCTAAAAAAGTTAGAGCGCGAACACCAACAACGTGGTCAGCTGCCGGGATGTGGCGAAGAAGATGAAAGCGGGCACAAGGAAGGTGTCAATGGTGCTGGAGAAAGTGTTAATGGGAACGCTGGAAGTACTAACAATAAAGTGGCGTCCCGTGCCACTGAAACGCATTCTAAAAGATTGGGATGGTTAAAAGCGGCATTTCGTAGGCGAGGCAGCAAATCTTCGAAAGCCGAAGCTTCCAATACAGTTACCACTACTTCGTCAAATCCTCAAGTACAACAGCAGCATCAGAAGCAACGGCATCACCCTCAGCGTGGTGGAACGATGAACGCCAAGTCTTCAGCGAGTAGTAGACAACAGCAAATGCAAAGGAGGCGCCGTAGCGCAGGTAGCGGTGCTGCCTCTAAACAAGTGAGTGTTGTAGTTGAATAGTACAGCGCATTTGACACATTTATGTACAAGTCTTATGAGTTGGTTACCGCGGTACCTGGTAAAATTGAATATCTAATAAATCTCGTTTAATATATTGTCACAATTTATTATTTTTTTTTTTAAGAGCGATTTTGGATTTTTTTATAATTGAAGTTTGTTAAGAGGATAGTCCAACTGTTATTTTCAAAAATATATAGATCATTTTTTTATGCTTTTTGACTTGTAAAATTTAAGTTTAATTAACACTCTTTGAAAATAATGGCATTGCCGCCGATGGAATATTTTGTTCAAATGTGTGCTGAACTTTACCCATTCCAATCATTATAATGTAATACATTACATTATATTAGTATAGTTTATTACTTTTTTATTGAATGCGGTGTAATTATTAATATTGAACTGAAAAAATTATTATTGTTGAACTTACATAAATATTTTTATTTATGTATTTTGGTGATAAAATTCGAGGATCAACTTGTGATACATTTATAAGGACCCAAAATTGAACGTGTGTACAATATTCTCTGCTACAATAAATAAATAAACAACGTCTAGTTGAAGTGATGTAATGTTTGTTCAAGCAGGTTTTTTTATCGCGTAATTTTTATTTATTTTTCGGCAATACGCGAATTTCTTTGTAAATTATTGTACCGCGTCTATTTCTCTGAAGTCTCATGACGCTATGCCAAAAAGTTTACGAACCAAAATGTCGTCGACTACCTGGTGGACTTGTCGCCGACGCATTATAAATATGTATACATTATTAATGTAAGGCTTCGGTGCGGTCATTCACGTGCGCTATACTCGATGGTTTCACGACAAAAATAAAATAAAAACGAAAAACCTTATTTTCCCTACGAACGCCGCTCGTCCCTAGGTCGTAAAATTAGAAACATTGTTCGCGTGATCAAAATGCGCGAACCTTGGCTAATGCGAAATGTGTTTTATTGGTGTAAAAAATAATGTGTTATATAACAACTGGAACGGCGGCGAAAACTCAGTGTAGTTAAAACTACTGTCAAATATTACTCGCTATTATGTGTCGCTTTTCAATACAAAAATAATTGCATTGCTGGTCGGACTCGTTAAGTAGCCCGTTTAACCTCTCGGCGTGCACCGACCACTGTTGTTATGGGATGGTCACTTTGCGATATGTGCCTGTTGTTTCGAAAAATTATAATTAGTCGTCGGTTACCAACTAATTATCATAATACACGACTTGTATTAAAAATAGTTCTCGTTACATATTAGTGGCTTTACTTATCGGCAGCTCCGTAACGAAGTCATCATCGTTGTTGTTGTTATTATTATTATTTATTACCCCATGATTATTATTGTGTTGTTTTTGTTGTCCGAACACATTACGAACAACGTCTATGTACGCGAAGATATTTGTAATGTAAATGTGTATGTGTGTTTTTTGGCATAGATCGAATTGTCTCTCGAAACGACGGAGGCCGTTTCCTAAATAAAAATAACCTTAACCGTCGTCGCCGATGATTAACAGAAGTAAACCGACTTAAGTTGGTACGGAAATCAAATCGTACTATGAATCACTGATTTCATTGTGTTGCTCTCTGCTGTGTTTGCATTATGTCCGATAGGCGTACGGTGTTTTATATAATTATGTTTACATAAATGCTCAAACGCCCTGTATTTAATGACGTGCACACAAAATCAACGTCAAATCGTTGTTTTATCCTCTCCGTTAACGATCTCGACCGGTTTTTATAACACTTTTGTTTTAATTTTGTACTCTGGTATTTTGCACAGCTTGACAACAACAACTCGATACGCGTTCGAAGGTAAATGTGTATGGGCGTGTGTGTGTTCATAATTTCTGGCGCGACTGATACGTTTTCATATCTGCGGAAGACATTAAAGTTGTAGTATTTCTGTATAACGATGCAAATACACTGTGCGCGATAATCGGCAGTCGAGATATCCAATTGGTTAATAAAATTAAAAAAAAAAAAAAACGTGTTTTGCATTTATAAGGTTAATGTTCTCGTCGCGTTCTGTGTGTGTTGTTTTTATAGAGATGCGGATAAGAACAAAATCCTAGTCTATTCCCATTCCACGATGATGTTAATAAAATACACTCGTTTTTAAAGTCGCTATATTTATGCATTCAAACAATATTCCTGTAATATAATAATTTATTGATAATAACAACAACTATTCGTCCAATCGTTATTTTCTCTTGGCTTGTTTCTCATTTAGTTAATAATCAACACTTATGTGGTGGTATTGCGTTGATTTTGTCGTCATTAATATTGCCGGTTCGACGTGTGTGTTGTGTACACAACGTTCGGCTTTAATATTTAGGCACACGTTATTAATTAAACATACAAGTTTTTGTTTGCCTATTGTTTTTATTGCGCGATACCCGCATCGTTGGTAATTAATCTGTTTGATAAACAATCTGAATATAAATAATTGCTGTTTTTGTTGTCGTCGAATGCGTTCGGGGAAAGCTCGTTGTGCGCTTTATATGGAGAGCAAAGTTTTATTCGCCGCCGCAATGTAATCAAGTTTATCTCATGATCGACTCTTGAGCTTTTTTAGTTAATTGTTTTTGTACTTATTTTTTACATTATCTGAACGCTTTTGAGAGGAGTTCACTGGATAATCACGTGAACATTTTACGAGAGCTCCTCCGATGGCTTTCAAAACGAAATCTATACCTACCGAACTCGTCCACTTGTATACATACTAATACTTTCTACTCTTATAATTAGTATTTTTTACGCGTTGGATTTTTCAAAGCAATCGATTTCGCCTTCAGTCAATTATTACCTGGGCGTTTTATAATGTTGGTGCAAATCTATCACATGTGCAGAGTACAAGTGCTGTCTCGTTTTTACTTTTTTTTTTTGCTTCTTCTTCCAAAAACTTTACTGTGTCGCGAAAACGACGCCATATTTTTGCACTGAAAACAGTTAACAATATGATCAGCAATGAGCAAAAGTGTATGTGCGTGTGTTTATTGTCAGAATAACGAGTAAAGGTATTACATCGACTTATCGCGTTGATTGTTTAAACGTACTGACAATTGTTTCATCGCCATTTCAAAAACCATTGATTACTTATAATATTAATTCAGTTTTTGATATTTTCTGCCGTCCGTAAATTGTTTATGTCACGTGACCTTTATCTTTTCGTGTTATATTTCTCTCAAAATGTTGAGTAGCGATGATATTTATTTTAATTATACAACATACTTTACATTAGGTTTTAAGGAGTCTGATCAGATTTGAATCATCTTAAAAAAACATACGACGTGTTTTTAATTAAATTAAGATAGATTAAATAATCGAGAATTACAAAAAAATTGTATACAAATCGATTTTGTTGTATATTTTGAAAAATATTAAAGAAGTGAGATAGGCGCAGTTCGGAACGTGTTCTTAAATGATATTTGAATTCATTTTTTTCATAGTACTAAAAATGTTTTTACACTTTTACTGTTTGTCAATGATTGTCGGGTGAAATGTAATAGTTGGAGACATTTTTAACGGAATAGTGGAATTTATTTATTTTGATTCCCTCGGCCGTGTAAACCAGGAGGTAATTCAAACTATAATACCTTTTGGTGAAAATTGCAAAAAAAAATTTCCCATTAATTATGATTCGCATAGGTTTATGTTCGGTGTCCGAGTGCGTTTTAAAGCTTTTTTGTAAATCTAACGTAACGTATGGGAACACACGGCGGTACAGTTTGAAGCTGCCAAGCGCGTGATGTGCTTAGGATACATTTTAGTTATCGGTTTTAAATTGTCACGTTGTTAGCGCGTTCCTCTGTAGTGTATTTGTATTATTTACACAACGTGTGTTATCTTCTGGTCATATATCGCGTTTGAGTGTTGCGTCAGTTTTTATATTTTTGCTGCCGATGGCGTATGAAATAGTCGCGCGTTTGGCTTCCATTCCTAATAAGTTTTTTTCGTTACCGACCCGCATCTCCTCGCGTGTATATTTTTGGCGGTTAACAGCATCCACTAGTATTTCGTCCAGTGGCGTAAACGTTTTAATTTATCGCGTTAATATTTTTATTTACGTGAGCGTTTACGCGTCACGGCAACAAATTATTGTAGTTTTGTCGTCGTCGCGAGTGTCGGTTTCGCGGTCGTTTATTGAAATGTCATGGGATGCGGAAATTTGAAACTCCTACCCAATTACGCATTACCAGCTGCGGGTTATTATGACACTGATAATAACTGTGGATGCGTTTTTTGCACACGATTGCCGCCGCCGCCGCCGTGACAAACGCTCGTCAGCGAATATCGCGAAATCGTTTGTTTATCATTGTCGCAAATTGGATTTTCGACGTTTCTCGTACTCGGGCGTTGGATTTGAATAACGCGGCGGTGACGGGGTCAACCAAGGTCGAACAGCTGTTTTGCCCGCCAACAACGGCATCATCGGCGGCGGCGGCGGCACCGTGCCCGTCATTCTCTTGTGGCACATATCCTTCGTCGCCCGTTAATTCATATGTATTATACACTTCTTTGTACATTCAATTTTCTATTCTAATGTGTATCGTGTTATCTGCGTATACACGATTACATATTCGACGACCAAAAATAGCTCATATTGCTCACATCTTCAAACGTACAGCGGCCGCCGTCGCCCGTCGTGCGCTCGCGTTGGCCTCGTCCGCATTATTATTTTATTGTTTTTTATGATGTACGTAATTGCCTCGTGTTGGTGGTATTATTAAATCAATAAAAATGTGCTTGTTTATACAGTAATCTACGACGTATTAAGTTGGTGAGCTATTGCTTGCTCTAGTTCTGAGAATTGATATTTATGTGCGCTGTGCGTCGGCGGCGGACAGTGGCAGTTACCGGTCCTGATGTGTAAGGCGATTTGATAAGAAGTAGCCTTTTAAAGTGGGCGAATAATATAGCAGTTGTGTTTTGTCGAGAGAATAATTTTAAATAGCCCAAAAAAGAGAAACACTGGTCTAGAAACTCGTAGGTTGTCGACCTATGGTATTAAATCGAGTTTTGAGTGATTTGTCGGCTGGCGCTTTTCGTAGCAGTGCATCCTTTACAGAACTGTGCGGTATCGATTCGACCTTTGATGACGTAGTCGCCCACGATCGATTGACGGCGAAGCGCGTCCGCCGACAGGGTGCGCCTATTTTCCTCGCAGTTCGCTTAATACTTACTGTGACATGGGGGCGGTAAACACGAACCGTCGTAATAATACGTGTAGTTCAAGTCAATAAGCTGCTCGAGTCTCGAATGATGTATTTTTTTTTTTTATCGTGTACTTAATGTAAAAACCGTGGTCCAAGACGCGTGTATAAATATCATATGAAAATCCGTATGATTTGATTTTACGCCATTATTTTTTGCCTTTTTCACTGTCTACACGTGGTCTACAAATGCAGGCGCTCGTTAGTTGCGTCTACGAGTCTTTCCGTGTACAGTCTGATGTATTGTTGACCGCAGAAATTGTATTGCAATGTTGCATTTTCGTTTCTGGTACACACAAACACCACATTTATGTAACTTTTACGATGCGGATGAGTGTTTGTGTTGCGTTTATGTGTACAACCTTAGTACATCGCAATACAGTGTGTAATGTATGATCATTAAACACAGACCGGTATTACGGGCCGCGAGGTTGCGGCTTGTGCTGCGTGTCTTTTTCGGAGAAAGCGCTGCACAGGTAAAACGATACGCGAATTTCGCGTTAATTTGTATGACATGTCTAGTGTTGCTGTCATAGCAATCGCTACAGGTAGATAGTGCAGCGCTGTGTCCCTGGTCTCTCTCAGGTGGACTTGATAGGTCCACGAGGAGAGGGTGGGAGATATGGCGATCGCGTGGTGGGGGACTCGATATCGCGGTAACGGTTAGGCGGCTATCGTAGTGGAGGTGGTATCTAGAGCTCCGTTACCAGCTGCGGCAGGTTCCGGTTGTTGCTCAGCGGTGGTATGGTAACGGTACACGGTAATACTGTAGGCTACAGACTGTTGGTAGAATTCAGTATTGTTTGCCATCGTTTTGCGGCTGGTCGTCGGGACGCGATCGCCTCGCTGTTGTTACCGTCGTCGCCCTTTTGATGTTTGACTGTCGTGCAACCGTTCGTTAGGCACCATGAGTAGCGGTGCTTCGGTGGTCAGTTACGCGGCTTGGATGCGCCGTCAGCGGGTCGATGATGAAGGCGCTGCGGCCGATCTTGACGACGATGAGGAGGACGACGAGGATTCCGCGGCCGGTCCGATGTCGTTGCCGGCGTACAACGCGTCGGCTATAGACGGAGACGACGGTTGTTCTCCGTCGTCGAATCCGCCGGCACCGTCTAGGTACGGTTCCGGCCGATACAAGAAATCGACTTTGGGATCTGACGCGACGGCCGCGGTACCCGGCTCGTCGTACGGGGTTGTTCAAAGGCGTCGGACAACTGCAGCATCGTCTTCTCGAGTGAGTCACGAATAATATCAACACTGAAAACGGTATGAGTCACGGGCAACGTAAAGGTGGCTCGGGATTTCTGCATTTGACACACGAGTCAGCTGAGTCAGTGTTTTTCCTGGACGGGCACAATGCGTTAATTGAATCTCTAGAACGATTCTTTTAGGGAAAGTAGGAGACTTGACGTTATGAAGTAATAAAAAAAATTACGACCGTCGCGTCGAAATCTCCTACGGGCAGTCGCCCGTAATACTTGTTAACGAAATCTCTCACTGCGGCAGCCGGTAATACCTGTTGCTAAAATTCACACAGACTTTCTGTCGCATTCAGCAGCCAGTGTCTTAATCTCCGTGTGCATACGTCATTGCCGTAGCCTCGCAATTCGTATTCGTTTCGCTCAGGTTTTTTTTAATATTTCTTTTGTTCCTACCGACGAAAATCACTCGTTCACGGTCTATTTGACCGTTGCCTCGGAAACGGCGGTCGTCGTCTTGGTACTTTTTCGCACGTTATCGAGAGTTTTTCTTGTTTTTCGGTAGCGAGTGTTACATGTTATATCGAGTTTCTTCTCGGCCGTCGCCCACTTCTTCTGGGGGACTGCGTTTTCGTCGGCGGACCGTGTCGCGCGCCTGTTACCACCGCGGCGTACCCGTGACGGTAACGGTGTATGCTGCCGATTTCGCAGATAGATCGGCGGCAACGGAACGCGAAGAAAAAAAATCTCTAGGCGCGAAAACTCGACCTGCGTTCGGACGATTATATTTGTTTATTGTTACGTTGTTAAGACATTATGACATGTATGTTATGTATGCCGCCACCGCCCTAGTGTATAGAAATGTTGGGACCGGAATTAGTGTATGCCGAATGTCGCTGTTGTTGGTGCAAACGATGCGTGTCGTCGGCCAGTGAAAATTCGGTCGTTACTCCTCTGCGCACTGGGCAGCGTTATTGATGTAGGTGTGACGAATTATGTTTTTATTTTGCCCAGCCAATAGAGTATCCCAAGAGCGTTGCTGTAAAAATAAATAAAACATTTTTATAAGTACGATTTGAAATCCATACGAATTAAAAGCGTTTTATAAAGTTATTATTAGTTATGTATGAGTGGTAAAACGTGGCGTGATTAGAACTCGGTCTTTCCGCCAGACATGGGCACTCCGAAACGAATTTTACCCTATTAGAACTTTGTAGTGGAATAAAGATGTCTTGAGACGAAATCCCTAGTATGATTAGTCGTTACAGATACAGTAACGTTATGTTATTTTCATTGATTATAGATTTTCAATTGGTGTTTTGATTGATAATTATGTGTAAATTCATTTGATTTATAATAAATTTTTAAATTATACATGAATTTTTTTCTTTACAGACCGGTGACAGTACCGTGACTGCAGCTGTGACAACGGCCACGGCCGCCACCGTCGGTACCCGGGGTGGCAGCACCCGGGCTTCGTCCCGGAGCAGCCGGTCCGGTGGCGGTGGAACCGACGATTCATCGGGCGGACATCATCATCATTCGTCGTCCCAGTCGCAGCATTCGTCGTCATCCCAGTCTCAGTCGCAGCACATTGGCAAGTACAAGCTGCTGAAAACTATCGGCAAGGGGAACTTTGCCAAAGTCAAGTTAGCCAAACATGTGCCCACCGGCAAAGAGGTAATGTCTACTATTGATGATGATCTCGATATCGATTCATTCAATTCATGCATTTTTTTTTTTCATTCGTTTTTCAGGTTGCCATCAAAATCATTGACAAGACTCAACTGCTGCCGGGCAGTCTTCAAAAGGTACGAACGTCACTATAGAATAATCGGTGTTCATTATTCAGAGTCACTTATCACTTTGTCGTATTCGTGTTTTACAGCTGTTCCGAGAAGTACGCATCATGAAGATGCTCGACCATCCCAACATAGTCAAGCTGTTACAGGTGATTGAAACGGAAAAAACGCTGTATTTAGTCATGGAGTACGCCAGCGGTGGTGAAGTGTTCGACTATTTGGTATTGCACGGTCGAATGCGTGAAAAGGAAGCAAGAGCCAAGTTTCGACAGGTAAAAATAAATAAACTTATTTAAATAAAAAATCACAACAAATTTAGAGTGTTAAATATTTTTGGTGGGCCAATTTTTTACTGCCCGAGGGCCAGATTTGCACAGCGGGGCCTATTGCCAATCACTGTTCTGTACGCTTAACCATTTTATAATTTAGTTACAAATATTTTTTAGTTTTTTCTTATAAAATCGAGTTTTTTTTTTAAATTGTGCTAGCAAACAAGCGATTTATGTAACGTGTGTACTCGAATTTTAAATTATTAGCAATATAAATACAATTTTTTATACTTTTATTACAATGTCCTTCGTCGTTGCTACACACAGATCGTATCGGCTGTACAATACTGTCATCAAAAACGAATTATTCATCGGGACCTGAAAGCTGAAAATCTACTACTGGACGCCGAGATGAACATCAAGATAGCTGATTTTGGGTTCAGTAACGAGTTCACACCTGGCGGCAAACTGTATACGTTTTGCGGGAGTCCACCGTACGCGGCTCCTGAGCTTTTCCAAGGTACGAAAAAGATATTAAAATATTTGATTAAAAAATGTAGTAAAAACTAATAACGAATGACCTTGACATTTCAAATTTGTATCAATCCAATCGTTATGGTCTGTTAAATTTATACCATTTTAAAGTACATTATTTATTTATATTAGTGTTTATTGATTGACTTTCTTTTCCTTTACAGGCAAACGATACGATGGACCCGAAGTAGACGTGTGGTCACTGGGAGTTATCTTGTACACGCTCGTCAGTGGTTCACTGCCTTTTGACGGATCTACGTTGCGCGAACTTCGGGAACGAGTGCTCCGGGGCAAGTATCGTATACCGTTTTATATGTCCACCGACTGCGAGAACCTGTTGAAAAAGTTCCTGGTGTTAAACCCGTTAAAACGAGCGTCGCTCGAAGTAAGTATGACTAAGTTGATTTGTCCAGTTTATCTTGCACTTATAACTCGGTATAACTTTTTTTTAGCTTTTTTAATAGTACGAAAGTTGTTGTTTTAAACGATTTTTTTATACGTGTAGGTCATTATGAAAGATAAATGGATGAATTTGGGATACGACGGTGAAGGAGGCGAAGGCGAACTCAAGCCATATGTAGAACCTGTAAATGATCCGTCGAAACGCGTCGGAAGTAAGATAAAGAAACTTTTTAAATAGAAACATCATTTTAATAAAATTATGATAATCTTAGAAATAAATTAATTGTTCTGTTTGTGTCACATTATAGTGTGCCGAATCACAGATACTCTAGTGACGATGGGTTACAGCCGCGCGGAAATCGAAGAGAGCATTTCACAAGCCAAATATGATGATATTTTTGCCACTTACCTATTGCTGTCGAGAACTCATAACAATGCTGACGTAAGTGTAAAATCTCAGCCTCTTCCAAACTCAATTATGTTGATTAATGATTAATGAATAAGTAGTCAAATGAAGTTTACAATTGGTCACTCCTTTTTTACTATTATTTCAGCTTAAAATATTATTAAAACTGTACTTTTAATAATAACTCATTTAAAACACTTTAAAATAGTAAATATATCTTCTCTAAAATTTTCAGCTAAATTAACTCAAAAATAAAGAAAAACTCTTAATTTTTAAACCATGATATTTATTGTTTATTTTTTTCCCAATAGAGTTTTTGTTAGAAATTTCCTAGTATTAGATTGAGAGTCTAATATTAGCCTAGGTAAAGTGCAAAAGAATGTATAGTATAGCATAATTAATAATTTAATTTTTTGATAATAAGGATGTTGAGATTGAATTTTTTTTTAATGTATTTTGTATACCATCTGAAACTTGTTTTTTGTTTTAGGGTGATGATACAGCGCCTGCTGTTGGCAGCAGCTGCTCTTCATTAAACAACACTAGTGGCGGTGGCGGTGTAGGTGTTGGGTCTTCATCGCCAGGCCACCGTAGTGGTGGAGCTACATCTGTACACAGGTCTGCATCAGCTGCTAAGCCAGCTGCCCGGAGAGCTTCATCAGCAGCATCGGCTGGAGATAGTCATCAGACCAATAACAGTAGTAATGGCGCTGGAGGAGGTTCGTCTTCTAGTAACAGTAGCAGTGGAAACAAGACAAGTAAGTAGTTACATCAAATTTCAAAGGCGTTCTATTATTTAATGTTTTAGTTATAACTTATTGTAAATAATCAGTAGTTTGGAACTAAAATTTGGTATGGTTTTATTACTATTATGTAATTGTACTGTTAGGGACGTTGTGACCAAGTCAGTAACGCTGTAGTGCTTGATTTACACTATCGTCTCAGGTTCAAAACTCTGTTACGGATGGCATCATTTGCTGAGCGAGAGATATGTTCTGTAATTGGTTTTGCCAATTTGGTCACATAGTGCACTATTTCTATATTTAAAGAGGTGCACAATTGATAATTTATAAATAAGATCACCTCAATACATAATGTTAACTAGGGATTAAAAGTTATTAATCCTTAAAATTGTATTTTATGCACTAATATCTCATTTTGAAGCTTTAAAATCTTAGAGTAAAGTTTTTTGTTTGGTATTTGTTGTGAGAGATGTGCATTATTAGTACAATAAATTTATTTTAATTAATATTTAAAATGTTGCAATAAGGCAATATGCTTAATAAACCTTTTAGAATTGGCGAATGAAGAATCAATTGAATTATAAAAAGGTTTCTTAGTCCAAATGATTCTTTATGCATTTTTAAACTTAGTTTGATAGAATAATTCCAGTCAACTAACTTTATCTACATGATGATGATATAATAATTAACTATATAAAATGATCATCTTCTAGACTTAACTTAATGTATAAAATAAATAATGTTAGGAGTATATTGTTAGAAAAATTAAAAAAATTATGTCAGTACAGTAAATAATTACCCTTCTAATTTGGTAACTCAATATTTTTATTTGAATATTTGATCTGTTGAAAACTTTTAATAGATTAATAATTAATTGAATCCGGAGCTAATAAGACATTTTTGACGTTGCAGAATATATCGGCTCAAGTGGTAACCACACAGCCACGGCGGCGACGGCCAGTGCTTTCAAAAGGCAGAACACTATCGACGCAGCCACCATTAAGGAAAACCACCACCGATTGCAACAACAAAACAGGCCATCGGCAATAGCTACTGCTGACAATTCTATCGGTACTTGAATGATATTTTTTACGAATTTGTTTATTGCTATTCAAATGATATCTAATCGTCTTATTTACATATTACAGGAGCTAAACAAAGACCTTCACCTGGAAATTCAACAGTCGCCGCCGCAGCTACGGTTGGGAGACGCAGTACTATTAGTTATGATGGCGGCGTTACCGGTGCCAGTGGAGCAGCCGCTTCGGCAATACCTACTAGGTATGTATTATTTTTATTGTGATTTTTTCAAACTACATTCGGTTATAGATTCTTTTTGTTAGTTACAATTTTCGGTTGTATTTAAGATATTCAATCGTCTTATTATTTTTGCCGAGTAGATTTTGATAATATTGGATTAATATTACCGATCATTATTTTTGTAAACCGCATTTATAAAATCCAGTAAAAATCATAGTAATAAAAGATTTCGTCTCGTTGTGTGTCGAATGCGCGTTCGTGTATGGTGTTTGTGTGTTGTTTTTTAAAACGTTCGGTTATTATTTTCTTCGTATATTGTTACCTTAATCTAAGATTTGTTGTTGTCTCCATCGTTGTCTCTTAAGCGGCTTGTCAAGACGCTTGGCTCGGTAGGGTTTTATTCAAGCGAATCCTTAGCTCGATTCAACTCGGTTTGTGTACTCATTCTTAAGCGTCGCGATAAGTTGCTTTTATTTTTTATAGCCTTAGTCTCTCTTACGCGATAGCATGCTCACGGTCGTGTGCTAGTATATGCGATCTTATGGTTGTATTGATATGTGGTTTTTTTGTGCTTCTCTTGGTCTAGTGGTGGAACTGACGGTGGCGACGCTGCGACTGCTGCTGCTTCCGCCGCTGTCGCTCCTACCGATATAGTACCGACCAAAAGCCATCACCATCAACATCAACAACAACAACAACAACAACAACACCATCATCATCATCAGCAACAGCAGCACCATGCCAAGTCGGCCATCGGTGGCGTGCAGCCAGAAAACGGCGGCGCCGTGGCGGCCAGCAATACCACCGCCGTTAGGTAACCCCATAACACCCCTTGGGACGACCCTTGTTTCTTCCTGCGTGATGCTATAATCTAATCTTGGTCTTTAACGGCAATTGGGCGCAATTCAATTTTGAGCTCGTCTTTTCCCGTTCATAAACTTTTTTAGAAAAAAAAAAAAAGATAAACACATTTTACGTTTCTTATCACTACCGAATTGCGCCTGATGTAGTTCGCTTAGTAGTTGTAGTTGTATATTTAGAACTGTATACAATTAGACTGTATATAGGAATAAAATTAAGATGCATTTATATTTATATTAACTAAAAGTTATACAAGTTGATATACAAAATGCAGCATATATTAGAGATCTACGAGGATCGAATATTTTCTACTCGACCAAAAATCATTCGTAATAATTCTCTGTAGACGTCTCTAGTGTATAGAGTATACTTTAGATGGAACACATTAATAAGCTGATGATTTTGATGTGAATTAATTACTGAATGAATGATTCATGATTAAGCAATTGTAGCATGCGTTTGTGTACCTAATCAGTAATAACAGATGTAATACAGAAGTTTATTTTATAGTGAATTTAATAGTAGTGTAAATAACAATGAAGTTTTAATGCTGATCATTAACAATGACGACTTGCTTGTTTTTGCAGAATATTTTTTGTTTTGTAATTGTTTTGTCTCATGCAAACACGTTCATCGATTGACATTTTCGCAATTTTTTTGTTATTTGTTGTTAATATTTTTTTTTTTTTTTTTTTTTTTATGGCATTTGCTCTTACACAGAAATATTTTGACGACGCCACCGACGACAACTGCCGGCGGCAGACAACAGCCCTTCCCCCGGAACGTACCCAGCCGGCAGACGTTCCATTCCGGCCAGACTCGGCACAGGGGCTACGGCGCGGACGAGGGTTCCGGGGTGCAACAACAGCGCACCAGCAACACACCTTCATCTTTCTTCTCGAAAATATCGTCCAAATTTGTTAAACGGTAAGAGAGTGAAATGATAATAATAGTGTTGTTTCGAGTAGGATTAACAATTTACCATACGAGTTTAAACTTGAAATTTAATTTTGTTCAAACAACATTTGTCTAGCGAAAATTCGCTCTTCTCCGAGTGTGACATTACCTTCCCCTCCCCGGTAGGTTAAGTAATAGAAAGATCGATTTGCGTTAAGCGAGAAATGTCGTTCGTACGCTCAACATACCGACCGTCTGGTGTTTATGTTTGATTTTATTTCATAGAAATTTACTAAGAATGTTCTCCTTTTAAGTAAATATTTTTATTGTTTTTAAAGTTATCCTAATCCGGGAATTGGTTAAGGATAACGATTTCATTAAAGATACCCCTCTCATTTAACGACTCAACAACAGTGAACGAATTGGGTTTCTCTGTAATGTAAATCGAATAAGATAAATTATTTTAATACATTATTACCAACGCATGTGGGGTGACGTTAAAAAATTCGGATGATTTGTGAATTTCACAAGTTTTGGATTTTTTTTATCAATCCCTCTGTGACTTAACCGGCCCAGGCGGGGACGCCCGTGAAAGCATAGCCCGTGTGCGACATATGTACAATATACCACTTTATACCGATTGCAGTGATATGCTGTTTTGTGTAACAAAATAATAGTAACAACAATAATTATAACCTAATTTTTTTTATATATCCATGAAAATATATGTAATCAATTTCACGCCGTGTGTCGGTCATGATCCGAATAATTGTTTTACGGCTTAATTTTTTTCTCTTATTGTTTATTGTCTTACGATTAAAAAATATATATACTTAGTATATAATAATTGTTTACACACTTGTCGTTCATCAGTTGCAACACGCCCAGGGCTAATTGTCGTCTGTATATCTCATGTAGGTTGACTTCATTAGTGAATGAACAGTTAAGAGTTTTTCATCTTTTAAAGTTTTTTGTTAATTTACATTTTGATGTATGCCACACTTATAAAGTTAATAAGTAATTATTATTTATTGGCTGAAAATTTGTCAGTAATTATAATATAAAAATATTTATAGTTAACTAACACAACAATTTTGTTTAATTATTTTATGATGAAAATTTGATTTTTCCAGTGAATGAGAACAGTTAATGATATCGTATCAAAAATTGCGATAAATAGTAGTACTTAATGTATATATTTTCTTTGTTGTAAAATCTGCTAACTACAACTTGTTACATTTAAATTGGAAAATATTTTAGTTAAAAACTCAATGGTGTTCGTTCACTGGTGATGTTGCCCTTTTGCCACCCGTAAATGCCTTTAGAGTCTTGTGCGTGGCGGTTGGCTTTCACGTGGCGCTATCCTTGCGGTGCAAATAACTTCAGAAAAATACGTAATATAAGATTCGTACATATTTATATATATATGTGTGTGTGTGTGTGTGCGCGAGTAAAAACCGTATATTACTGTGTATGTAACGTACCCCCAGAGTTCCTACTCGATGTTTTTACTCGATTAGTCTGTACACACACAAATATGAATACACGTACATACATTATACATATGTTCCTACGTAAGAGCGGTATTAAAATGATAATCCTATTTGTGATGGTACTGACCATGGTATGGATGTATTGGTAATACCGCGTTTACGTAAAAATATATATTATGTCAAAAAAAAAGTACCACCGAAGACTAATTGTGTGCGTACGTGTGTGTGTGTGTGCGCAGGAGGACGGCCGCCACCGCCGCCACCAACCCTTCGTTAAAGCCAATCGCCACCAACACTGTCGCCGACCATCAACATGGTCATCGTCATTGAAGTCGCCCGAGAAACCTGCTAGGATACGACGTGGGCGTCAAGGATTTTCGACACAGCCAAAGAAACACAAAGTCCCCAAAGTTCTACAAGTCAATTTTTATCCCTCCTCATCCCCAACACTCGAGTATCGACCTACCTTCGACCCGAAGGATCGTCGAACACTATATCTTTTTCTCGAAATATATTTAATGATGTCGAAATCATGTTTAACTACCGTTATATATATATATATATATATACACGATTATTAAGACTTAAATATACGGGATGGTTAAGCCTGTATACATATATTATTATTTTAGAATTACTATTGTAATGCATTATTGTTATGTGATATATTTTAATGAATAAACGCGTTTATACGTTCTTCAGTTTTACTATTTTTATTTATTATTAGTTTTTATTGTTACTATTATTTTCAAACATATAACTCAAGACATTGGTGTTCAAAGTAATTGTATAAATGTGTCTGCTAAAAGCGTTATGGTAGTATTGTTCAAGTTGTTTATAAGTAATTTTTATTGTTCCCTGGTTGAAATAAATCTTTATATAAATGAAAATTGAAAATTAGCAAAATCCAGCGTTCAATTAAAATACCCTGTCACTTGGTAAGAACAGTCTTTAAAGTAGCTTAATTTAGTGCTCGAAAGTCAAATATTGTGTAATGTTCTCTGCGCTATCTGATATTTGGTGGTCAGATAAAACTTTCATGAACAAGAGATGGCCGTTGAGTGTATGCGCGTCAACCTAAATAAGTATTTATTTTTCAGTTTTTCATAAAAATCGTTTTTTGTTCCTTAATTGTACCTTTTTTTTTTATTTTTATTGACTCGCGTGAATTTTGTTTCGCCGATTATTTGTTTACCTTTAGTTTTTATTTTATATTATTGTTTATTTTTGATATTTTTATTTTTTTCCAATAACAATTTTATTTATTATTTTTATTTTATTTTTTTGCGCGCGCATAGGCCGATGGCGATGGACAAACAATATGGCACCGGCACCAACAATACCAATATCGGCGGTGGTGGCAGCAATTCTAGTACTAGTAGTAGTAGGTACGTTAAAAAATGCCTGACGGTGACGACTGTCGTGCGAAAGTTTTTCGATATAATAGTTCAATCAATGAAATTTTGTGTACCGATCGATCGTCCTAGAATCCTCATTATCCTTCCATAATGCAGGCTTCCTTTATCTGTTTTCGATTAGCCTAATAAAAATTCGTTTCTGATTCGATCTATACGTATCTATTAGAACAAAAAATTAATTATATCCTATAAGACATTTGTGGTTGACGTTTTTTTTTAGAAAATTAATTCCACCTATATCATATCAAAATATCATTTAAGTAGAACGTATTCTAAAATTTAAACGTATACAGAACATGTAGTTACAATTCAAGTTTAGTGTTGGTTTTATAGTATTTTTGTGTTAGAATTGGTCCTCGGATTCGGGAGGAAGAAAAGGGCGAACTTCGAGTTTTGATAAGTGAAGGTTGACGTAAATTACTTGGGCTAAATCAAAAAACAAATGTTTCCATGTTTACTTTCCATCTCTAAATATTAACATTGTGATATACAACACGTTTTTTTGAATTTTTCTTGCAGCAATAATAATGCCGATGGCTTACACCATCATCACCATTCACATCATCAACACAACCACAGTGGCGGTACCCAAGATGATAATAAGCAGCCTCGATCATTGCGGTTCACGTGGAGTATGAAGACGACGTCCGCCAGATGTCCGTCCGAAATCATGGCGGAAATCCGCGAGGTAATTACCCGAGCTTTTGATTTCAAATCAAAATTTCTTCTTCTTTTCTCGTTCCTGCATTCTTCTGTCTCCTCTCCATTACCATGGTAATGGTGTTTTTTTAACACGTTACTCTCTAATTTCGTTTTCACAGGTATTAGACGCAAACAACTGCGACTACGAGCAACGTGACCGATTCCTATTGTTGTGCGTTCATGGTGACCCAGGTGGTGGTGGAAACGGAGGTGGTGGCGGCGACAGCGACCCTTCGTCTTCGTTGGTCCAGTGGGAGATCGAAGTGTGTAAGTTGCCCAGACTGTCGCTCAACGGCGTCCGATTCAAGCGCATCTCGGGCACGTCAATCGGTTTCAAGAATATCGCGTCCAAAATCGCCAACGATCTGAAGCTGTAACCGAGGAAAGACCGAGCGCCGTCGTACCTGCATCGCGGGCCGGCCAATTAACACGCTGCCGAGTGGTCGTCACAAGAGGCGGCTATATATTTATATATATTAAATTGTACATGTTATACAGTCGATGACCTGTATGATATATAAATTTTATACGTGTGTAACATAAGCGCGAGCTTAAAACGGCCGTCGACCAGTGAGTCGCGGCAGTGACAGACATATAGTAGATTGTATTTTAATTTTATTTTTAAATGTAATTTTTACGAAACTCGTTTCTATTTGTTACGACGGTCACGCCAATACCGTAGGCGTTACCACCGCCGTCGACATGGCCCAATTTGAGCCGTTTGCGAATTTTTTTTTTTTTTTTAATCAATTCGATTTGTAAATAGTCGTTGTTATTACTACTACTACCGCTATTACCGCTGTATTGTATTAAAGACTACCACCATATCTACTGCCGCTTTATTATATTGTAAAGACCGCCATTTCTACTACAATTACCGCGTTCTCACAAATGTTATCGCTGTAAATTACATTTTCCCATACCATATATTCGGGTCGTTATCGTTATTTTTATTGAATTTTTTGTAACCCATTAAGTACGACCGTTGCTGCCCTTTGAGTATTTGTTGAATATTCTATGTCCCATTATATATTATATTAATGATTATTATTATAAAAGTATATCGTGTTGAAAAAGTGTATCGATTCATTTTATATAAGAATTTTTTTTTTCAAAACTACGCTGTAAATTCAACGCTGCCGCCGATATTAATATAATTTACATATGTTTATAAAGTAGGGATGATGATTATATTGATGTGTTGATTTTAATAAACGCTATTTGATACCATAAGTGCTATTAACGCTGTTTAATACGATAAGCGATCATAGTGTGATGATTTGATATATGATATGATGGTGATGTTGATAATAATAAACAATAATATTAGTAAGGATATTTTATAAAAATTATAAGTAAATACATATGAATTTTAACAATGAATTTTCTATACATACACACACACATGGCGTGCACCGATCGCCTACTCATACAGAAATATTTTTCAAAATATAGATTATATAATATGTCCGTGAATGTTGAGTTATATTAATTGTACATTTTTACTGGAAATATATAGTCTTACTACTTTGATTTTTCTTTCGTGTCGTTTTAATGATTGTTTTTGTTTCTGAATTGTTCTATTTAATTTCTACGAATTCTTTGCTCAGCACCTTGTCCTGGTCTCGACATGCAATATTTAAGGTATCTATTTTTAATCTACTGAAATTTAGTATAATAATTATACTAAAAATAGCAATATCCTATTTAATATAATTTTATTTTAGTTATTAAGTTATTCATGTACTATCATTTTCTGTTCAATTTTATGTTGACAAACTAATACATTGGCCAGGATTGCATTCGCATCTAGGGGTGGTACTGGTTGCATGTACTTCAGGCACCACTGAAATATGAAGCAAAATAAATTATAGTGTTTTGAACTTGTGGTTCTTAAATTCCAAAAACCAAAAAATTTTTCTTATACCTTTCAAACTATTAAACCGACCTTCTTTATTATAAATAATTGAGTCAACGACATGAGAAAGGAACTAAGTTACAAAAACGAAATTTTACAGAGGAAATAACCGTTTTGGATTATGTTAAAGCAAATATGTAATTCGGGAAGAACACTTATGTACAGAATACAGTAATAATTATATCTAATCGCGCTACATAACCAATCAATATATTAAAATCCTTGTAACTTAGTACTACTTGTCCTAAAATTGTTATAGATTCATCAAAATTTCTTATAAGAAAGTACTAAAAATGGCTATTTTGAAATTTTGATAAAAGAAAATAAATTTTAATTTTTTTTATTGGAGACAAATAATAAATATATTAATAGATAAACAGATATATTAATTATACATAATTTGTTAAAATATGGCAATATAAATATTACGAGGGATCTAATGTATAATTACCCATACGTTGAAAACCACTGTGCTCTGTTTTAGCTTATAAAAAACAAAATGACTTTTAGATAACTTTTGAACCAGTAATCAGAAATTATTTACAATTTAACGTAATAAGTAATGGTGAGGAGTTTAGTTATAAAAATGAACATAACTTCAGAAATACTGGTCCAAAAGTTCTTATCGACCAGTGATTTTCTTAATTAAATTATTTCCAATTTTATTAGCTAGTTAATTATGTAGGTCTCCATTTAATAAATAAAGTTGACATCCCTATGAGTCCTAAGGGATGAACATCAAAAATATTGTATAACAGATAAATGGAGATGCATATGTAGACGAAAGCAAAAAATAAAATTTACAAAATAACTATTATGTTAAGAGAAATTGAGTGGATAGTGTTAAAAGAATCACTGTACACGTTGTACATTATTAGTTAGACACCCTTTTTTTTTCTCTAACAAATAATTTTGTCTGTATGTCATTATTTAATATTTACAATTATATTTCGAAACAGATTTAATATAGTATTTATCTATTAAATAAGTATAATAATGTAATATATTATAAATTATAACAAAATATAAAATTATAAAAAATAATATATGTTTAAATAACGACATGTTATGCTTGAATCTGTGGTCATACTGATATCATGATCGCGTGTCGTTTTGGTTTTTGTTTAAATGACGAGCGAGATATCGTTTTCATATAGTTTGTGGTTAAGTATTAATTTTAATGTCATGACTAAATGATATTGTTTTAAAAAAAAGAATATGTTGTTTTACGGAACCGAATTTATTTATTGATTTACCTAAGTTTATGCTTGGCTCTTTAATACTGTTATGCAGTCACCTACAATCTCAGGAGTGGTTTTTGAAAGTTCATTTCTCTGCTGGACTTGGGTAAAATCGAAAACAGCGAAATGACTGAAATATCCCAAGATAATGTAAGTGATACTTTTGAAGTATTCTCTACATTAAATTTGAACACAATGTTTCAGTTATCGATGAACAAAATTGTTAAACTTATGTAACAACATGCTACTTTTCTTAGTACCACAATTTATCGGATCCATCATTTTTATGTTATGCTAGATCTCAACAACAGTATAAAATCTTCTAGAGTTTAGATATGAAGATAGAAATTTGGATAGACCAGTGGTTCAACAGTGTTTTAATAGTTTTAGTTTTTCTTCATAGAAAAAATTTAATAAAGAATTTATGAGGTCATTTGTTGGCGATCAGAACACTACCGTATTATGGTGAAAATTATTCTATAATGTCCTGTCAAATAACTAAGTTTTAATTGTTATTTTTTATGAAAAAGTAAATTTGTTCAGTAAATTAAATTTATCATTTTAACAAGTTGAAATACAACTTTAGTTTGTAAACTTTAGTTTACAACTAGTTTGATGATGTACTGACTTACTAAAATTTGAACAAATTGAATAATTTATAGCAAAAATTAAATAAAGCCTTTATAGAATAGTTCAACTGCATTACAAATATTGAAGATAAGAAAAAAAATCTAATAATAATTAATATCAAACATTATTTTAATTGTTAGAGTACTTCCCATTCTATTTGAAACTTTAATATATCAAAAAGAACTCTAGATTAATATTTTAAATGTAGTCCAATAGTACATTGACAAAAAGACTGCTAATTGGACAATGTGAAAACAAATGAAAAGGAAACTGATAAGTGGTCAATAATGATGATAGAAATCAATGAGTTAAGTTATCCATCATACACACTGAGTATTAATATTAAGTGCCAAATGCAACAACGGACATTGGATGCATACATCGACTCAGGTAGCGCTTTTTTCTATGATTAAAGAATTCTTTGGTTTGTAATATTTTTGATAATAATAAGAGCCAATTAAAAGTCTAAGATATTTTTAATTCAACAGTTTTTTTTAAATGTATGAATAGTATAGAAAATATTTTATGTCATGTCGTTTATAATGGTACAATAAATTCTGACTGTTAGGTAGAAATTTGTTTGTGATAAATTTAATAAATAATAGTATTTATTACCATTTAATGAAAGTTTACTTACAGAAAAGTTAATAATAATAATTTTGTATTTAATGATATTATGTTGATTGATATTGATAAGACTGAATAAATTAAATTAGATGTAAATGAAAATTTAATTGTTGATGTCCAGGATAAGGTGATGACAGTTTTTAAAAATTATCACTTAAATTATGTAAATCCTACAAAACTACAGGCTACTTTAAAACTTGAAGTTAAATCATCAAAAGATCATGTACCTTTTTTTTTTAGCTGTAAAATATATTTGCTTTAGTACATGAATTGTAATATTTCATTAAAACATTTGATTACCTTTAGATGTTTTAGTAGTTACATTAGGCTTCAATCTTTGTTGTTATAAAAATAATATTTAACAGAAAAATTAGTTTTTTTTGACCATAAATAAAAATTTTTAATTTAACTGTTTCTTAGACTATATGTTTTAAAGTTTTTTTTTGATAGCACACAATAAATACAATTAAATAATTAAATTTATGAATCCCTTACTGTAATGTAAAAGAGTAAATGATATGTTAACATTTTTTTAAAAAATAGTATATTAAATTAATGCCCCAGTTTAGAACTGCAAAAGCTCAAACAATTAAGATTTGAATATTGAATTCCAAGTTGTGGTTCATTATACAATGTTAACAATGTATTAGTTTAATATCTTCAAAAGTATTAGATAAAATAAATTTTTTTTATTTTTTCAGAATTTAATTTTATTGTAAAATTTGTGGCTGTCTTTTGGTAGAACAGATTTAAACTCTTAAGGATGTTTTCATTTATTTTTTGAAATTTTGAAGTCTGTTGTATTGCAAATAGATGGTAAATATTTGTCCTTTTTTTTTTAGTTTCTGATGATCGATCTTTAACATTAAATAATAATATGATAAAAATAAAAAAATAATTTTTAGTATACTTTTTGTTATAAATGTTATTCTTAAAATAAAAGTACTTTTTGGTTTTCAACTTAGAAATAAAACCAATATTAAACTATAGAAACTTAATTTTTANATATCAAGCCACGTGCTCTATTATATGAGTGTAACGCCATCTGTTGAAAAATATCCCCATTATTAAGTTATACACCTGGTATAACATTTTGTAAAAAAAATACATTTTACTAGTAACTGGAATATTATTCTTTGGTAAATTATATACATAAACATGTATATTTTGTTTATCTATCTTTACTTCTACGACATATTTCATACAGTTTTTAAATTTTTTGGATTATTGTTTTACTCTTTTACTAGTAGATAGTACGTCTCTAACTCAGATTGTTGTCTTAAACTTGATAGGATATTTAGAAGTTTAAGATTTTTTTGTCTTGCTCGACAATTATCTTGTATTAAATTGAGTGTTGGTTTTTTTAGAATTTTGTGGTTAATTTTTACTTTATATTACAAATATATATGATTGTTGTGTTGATTCCTGCCATATTAATTTTTGAAAAAAAAAAACGTCAAGGACTAACTATTACTATTCCCAGAAACATTAACGTTCATCAACTATATTGACACTTCCTTTTGTCTTACTATAATATGTAAGTAATAAGGTTTTTTTTTATTGTCCGGTGCTTGTATCTATACCTTGACACGGCCCGTAATAGCGCACTATTCATTTACCGTGAATCAGCACGTTATCCGGTCGTGATTATCAGCTGTCCACCGTCGCACTCATTAGTGTTGACGATAACACAAGTTTGTCTTGTCCGGCGGTCGGTAGATAGGACAGGTCAGGGGGTTTAGCACCGCGAGACACGTCGGCGACTATGTAAACCAGTTCACCTGTGACTTATATCCGCCGTACGTGTCGTCGAGTTATATCCGCACCTTACGGTTTACCCGTCACTTGTATATTGTATATTGTAAATTATAATATTTTTATAACTTAAACAAAATAAATTGACTCCACAGTCAGAACATAACGGTGTTACATTTGTTATTAATATTAATAACCTTTTTTAAAAATACCGTGTCAACCTCTATCATGTTGCATATTATTTGGAATCCAAGTTTACTTGTTCCCTTTTGCTTTTTAGTGTTTATAAAATCTGATAGGATTATGTAATGTCTTTACAAAGCTTAGTTTGTGTTTTTTCAAAAGGTTCAATGTTAAATAATATTGAATCAATCATTTATAAAAGAGCCTAAGTCTAAAAAGTGAAACTTTAGGAAAATAAAAAATAATTATTTGTCTTATACAATTTTATATGAAAAAAATTATAAACATATTTTAAATTCTTATGCACTATACTTATTTAAATTTATGAATACCAATTTTTAAAATTTTGTTACTATTATATGTATATAATATATTATAATATGCTCAATAGTATGAGTTTAAATTGACTTAGAAATTTTTAGACCATATGCTAGATCAAGAGTACTATAATAACGAGATTTTTCTAGCTGATCAAGGATGTCAGTGATATTGGGAAGAGGATAGAAATCTTCCTAAGACCCGATTGATTTTTCGGAAATTGACACAAATTAAATACTTAATTTTTCCATTTATATCTGGCATTTTTGGTATTACTAGCTAGAGTTCAATCCAATTAAGTCACTAGCAGCTATAACTCCTTTTTCAAGTTGAATAATTTGTTCATTGACTTTTATCTTATGTTTATGAATGAGTCTATAGGGCTTGTCAAAAATTGACTGGATTTTATCAGCTGTCTTAATTTTATGATACACCGCTGTAGTGTGTGTAATAGGATATCCATCTAAATGAAATATGTCTGAGAAGTGACTGAAAATGTTTTCTAATAAACTTCATTGTTCAGATGGTCTGTGCAGAAAGCTTGTTTTAGTCGACTAATTCTAGTTCCTCCAGAGTTGCTCTTAGATGTGAGTGAGTGACATTTATGGTAGCTTCTAGATATTCCTTATAATTATAACTTTTGAGATTGGGTTTCTGACAGGGTTGTTTCGTTTTAAACATTTTGTTAAAATCAACTGTTTTAAACATTTGCTTAGGTTTAAAACAGTATAAAACATGTTTGAAACAATTAAATTAAACAAGCGTTTTTTTTTTCATTTTCTTAATAATATAATGAAAAAGAAACTTAACATTTAGCGATTACTGATTTTTTGTTATTATCTTTAACAACATTAAAATATGACCAAATGGCATCTTTCTTCCTTCCCGTAGACAACATTTTTAAAAAAAAAAAAAAAAACCACAAAATTTACCTAAATAAATAATTAACAGTATCGTAGACGTTATTGCGATAGCCAACTTGTATTGCGAAGTTATAAATAGTCTGTGGTTCCCTCATTGCAATTGGTTTTCTTATTTCGAGGAAAAGTTTGGTGGCGCCGGCGCGGCGTAGTTGGTACCATAGCTGATCGCGACAGTTCGGTACAGAGTCGGACTTCAAATAAGGTGTCTATCATTTAGTAGAATGAAGAATAAAAGGTCAAAATTTTTAAATTAATATGATATTTGAAAAAATATAATTTAAACAATGTTTTTTCTGAGTTTCATTTGTTTAAAATATAAAATTCAAAAACAAAAAAAAAAACATGTTTAAAACAAAAAATACATGTGTTTTGTATAAAATTAAAAAATAAATGTTTTTTTTCAACCCTGGTTTCTGAAAATGTTTAGGATTTTCTGATGAGTTAAGAATAGTAAGCAATACACGATTACCTTTAGCACGAGTTATGACATTATCATTAATAGATTGAGAGGGAATTATGAGTATAGTTCCTTTTAGGACATTTAAAGCTGGTATGGTAATAAGAGTTTCTGATTGAGGAGATAACATAATAATGGCTACACTAGCATTAATTGGTTGGGTTTATTGGTTTCATAATTTATAGGAGTCTAATATTCCACTATGAAAGGTTTTCTGAGGATACCGTCGAGGAGTATTGGAAAATCAGGATGAATTAAATGAAAATATATTGAAAGTCTTAGTCATTTAGCTGAAAAGTTAAGGTAGTCATTCCTAATATCACTTGTTTTACTTTTAAAATGTTTGCATAGCCTTCTGACATCCTGAGAATGATCTAAAAGTTCTTTTTTTGAAAATTTTTTGTGGAAATTAAAAGTTCTTACTCGATGACAATATCGCCGTGTTGTCATCAAACATAAATGTTGTTGTTTTATTGTAGGTTGGAATATCGGGTGTAAAAATTAAATATTTAGGTTAATCAAATCTAACCGGTTTGTAAAACTTAATAATTTTCTTTTCTATCATAAATGTTGATAAATGTTCACTGTAAGATGTGGAATTATTGAAATTATTTTTTAAAATTAATTTTGCCAATCGTTTAAGATGATTAACCAGTTCAATTTGTGTTCTAAATTGAATGATTTTATTCGTTTTCCCTGTTACCAAACAAAATCATATTAAAATTATGTGAACATATTTTTATTATAATTATACATGCTAAATATCGCATTATTTATTAATTTAAATAAGTCTTTCTCAAAATCATTTTTAGCTTTCTGTCTCATCTCTGTATTCAATTAAATACAGAGATTTATTATTCAATTTGCCAGCTATATGCTGACTGTTTAAATTGTAATGCCTTATATACATATAATTTAAACATTTATTATTAATAATTCACTTTTAAACTTTAATTATGTGAATTACTTTTTCTACTTTTGAAATGTTTGTCATAGCCTATTTTTAATTGAGGTAATGTACAATATAGTTTTCTTTACAGTCAAAAGTAAATAGAAAGTTTTGACTCGTGAATCAGGTGGACATTTTTGTTTAGGTGTAGTAACTTATAAAGAAAGAATGAAATACAATAAAAATGATTTGGTTGGGTGTTTGATCTACTATTTTTATTTATAAAAATAGTAGATAGAGGTATAAGTACGAGAGTTTGTAAGAAAGAGAAATAATGTAAAAAAATAAAGTTATTTTTATTATTAATATAAAATTTATTGTGATTAATTGTAACATTCCAATATTAATAATGCCACTAGCATTGGCGGTTATCTATGATAGGTGGATTTTATTGACCTCGTGTGTCTACTTAGAGTAGTATAGTGGATATATATATATATATGAACCTTATATTTAACTCCTGAAATAGACACATATCAAGGATATAACAGTTGATGGAAAAATCATTTTTATAAGTAAATATTTGATTCCTGTGAACAGGGGAGAATTTGTTATATTCGTCTACTGCTCCAATTGCACAAAAATAAGTTGTATTGGTATTGTGAATTGCGATACGACAAGACATAGTAGTGGAACGAAAAAGCTTTGACAAATGATTTGATTTGGAATTAAATTTTCTGTTCACAAAACTATTTTAAAATGTTTAGCTCTAGCCATATTATAATTGATATTAATGGACCAAAATAATGTGATGAGATTTCTAGTATTTGTTACAGTAAGAAAAGGTCGTGGTAAAGGTTCTTTGCATTCTTGTTCCATTTGTGGTCTAGTTGGAAAAAATTGTTTGTCAAGCGGCATTCTCGGTGGATGGTAAAAATGATTTGGGCTGTTCATAATCTTAATTTTCGTTACTGTTTCGCAACAATTTCCTAGACGTAAGTAGATGTAATTTTTTTTATTNGAAGGAGCTTCACATTAGAAGCACCTGAACTTAAATAATTTACTTAAAAGTATGTTTTAAGTATTTAGCAGGTCTCTAGGCCATTGGCGTTTGAGACGTCTTGGCGGGTTTTCAGGAAGATGATTGGAGTGAAGTTGAGCAATGAGGCGGTTGGGGTGTTCGGCTGTTTTGAGGTGGAGGCGAGTGTAGAATTTAGTTGCTGTTTGTTTGATAGTAGGAATTTTTAGCTCATTGTGGAGACTGACATTGGTAACATACCAGGGGGCATTCACAGTCATTCGTAGACAGATGGCTTGGAAAGCTTGAATAGTTCTGGTATTAGCTGGTTTGGCTGAACCCCAGAGGGCGATACCGTAGGACCAAATTGGTAGGAGTAAGCTCTTATATAACAGTAGGCGGTTAGGCGTGCTCATCTTTGATTTCAGGAGTGGTCTTAAAATATGCAAGCGGCTGTTCAACTGTTTCCGTTTATTTTTTAGATGTGGGCCCCAAGTGAGTCTTTTGTCGAAGACTAAACCGAGGTATTTTACTTCATTAGTTTGAGGAATGATTTCATTGTTGAACGTTAAAGGGGGAGCTACTCCCGGGCGGAGTGCAAATGTGACGTGGGCTGATTTGGAGTCAAATTTGGAGAATTTATAGTTGTATACCTTTCGTTGTATTTCGTAAAAGCTCAAAAAAACAAAAATGTGACTGAATGTTAATATAAAGGTAAATTAAGCCCAGCATGACATTAGCATAATTTCTAAGCAAAGAAGAAAAAAAAAAATTAATTGTTTAATTTGAAACATTAAATCTTTGTGCTCGTTTTTGTTTTCTGTATTTTATTCTTTCTTCTCTAGTTGGTTTAAGAAATATATAGACAGATTGACCATAACTCCACACGTAGAATTGGTATTGTCGTAAATTGTATTTGGATCATATTGAGTGAGTATTGGTCTAAGTGAGTTCGGATATCTATAGTTGTACAGTGGTATTTGCATGATTTCGTCAAATATTATTATATTGTTGTTGATGATTTTGACGCATAAAGTAATGTGTAATATTATTAAAGTCAACCAAGGAGTCTAATGCTCAAGCCAAATTTATTGTATATCAATTGTACACTGGCGGCCAAAATTATTAAATCACACAATAACTTTAAGATTTTTTTCAAATAAGATTTGATATCTTGTTGGTTTTGAGTAAGGAATATAAAAAAACTCCGATTATCTTATTATACGTCATTATATTGTAAAAAAATAACAAAAATAAACTTTCACTAAAGAAATAACAAAATCCTGAAAAACGAAATTTTAGTTCACCCATGAAAAAAACTCTCAATACCTAGTGTTGCCACCCCTCGCTCGTATGACAGCTTCACACCGTCGCCTCATGCTTAAAATAAGCTCCCTTATGTCCCCTTGATCGATGTTGTTCCAAATCTCTGAAATGGCATTAGTAAGCCCGTCAAGGTCGCTCGGAGGATTTGGGAGCGCTCTAAATCGCCTTCCGATCATGTCCCATACATGTTCAATTGGGTTTAGGTCAGGACTATTAGCTGGCCAATTCATGGTCTCAATATTTTCACGACGAAGAAAATCTTGTGTCACCCGAGCTGTGTGTGGCCGTGCATTATCTTGCATAAAAATGAAGCCAGCACCAAAGTTTTCAGCATATGGCACTACATGAGGTTCAAGAATGTCCGACATGTATCGGACAGCATTAATATTACCCCTCCGAAGCGCCATNCGAGCTGTGTGTGGCCGTGCATTATCTTGCATAAAAATGAAGCCAGCACCAAAGTTTTCAGCATATGGCACTACATGAGGTTCTAGAATGTCCGACATGTATCGGACAGCATTAATATTACCCCTCCGAAGCGCCATGAGCTCCGTACGTCCTTTGATTAATTAATTTGGATTTTTGAGCTCTTGAATAAATTTAATTATCTTGCTTTCGGTTCCTATAATTCAGTTTGTCTAATTTTATTGGGGTTGTGAAGTCCGAGGGTTTAGAGAAGGACAATACAATCAGATAAAAGGGTTATGATAAGTATTGAAATTTAATATATGTATTGCATTTGTAAAAATTGATAAATCATTTAAATAGACTTACGTTTCAAGGGCACGAGCTTCAGTCGGCAAACTATGAAACATAATAAGAATAAGCGTAGGTACGATCTTATGTCAAGCACTTCGAATGCATTTAATAATTCTCCTGATAAACCAGTTAAATATATTTGAATCAGAAAGCATAGGTTAATTATTATTGTATTGTCATTTTCTTCTGGGGNAGCACTTCGAATGCATTTAATAATTCTCCTGATAAACCAGTTAAATATATTTGAATCAGAAAGCATAGGTTAATTATTATTGTTTTGTCATTTTCTTCTGGGATTAAATAATTCCAAATTATTGGAATTAAAATGTATCACCTACTTTATAATGTTTTTGCGGAATTGAAATGAATAAGACTGACAAGTTTTTCTTTCTGAATATTTGAGAGACTGATGGTCTATTGCTTCATTTGACTCTTGGCTTGAAAAGTGGAATGCCCGAATTGTATAGCTTTTTACGGCTTTTTATATGAAATTATGATCTATATATGTTACAAAAATGTAAGAATTGACCACCAGGGTTCCTCTCTTTATTGAAATGAAAATTATAAGCAGGGATAATATGTTACTTTGATTATGGTACATTTGATTTTTTTTAGGGATACTGTTACTTAATACAATATCTTTGTAGGTGATTTTACAGTATTTACATTTATGGTACTGATATTAATCTTAAACTGAACAAGTACATACATTGTATTAATTACATCAGTGATTATGCTATGATATCAATTTAAGATAATTATTTTGTTTTGTGATAAACATTTCGAATAATATTAAATTTGTGCGACGAACGGTATCATAACAATTGCAACATGATCATGTATGTAACTTGTGTTGCCTTTCGTATCATTGTTGGACTTGACCAACAGGTTTTCAAAATCAAATGCAAATGGATGTTCCTGTGTTTTGCCCCATGACTCGAACTTTAATTTAGTCCCCTCTTCTGGCATTACAGGTAAAAACGGTTTGTTTTCACCGCACATTTTTTTATGTTCTTTTAGCGCCTCAACTCCATGTAGTTTATACTTTTTAGGTATATTATTAAAGCCCGCGAAACACCGTTTGCAAAATATCTTTTTTGCCGTACTCTTTGTCATTTGTGATTGAACCAGTTTTCCAAAATCAGTGATATAAGTGTAATGACTATCACCCGCGGCGTTTGACACAATTAATAAATCGATATTTTCTTTACGTTCGTCAGCGCACACTTTCAGCGGATAAACTAAATATTATGTAAATCTTTCAATTTTAGTGCGTAAACATTAACTGAAGTATGCGGATTATTTTTTTCGAAAATTTTTATGTCTGAAATCGGTGTTGGGAATGATAAACTTGTAGTTGTGACCTACAATATTCTTATTATCTCCTGTCACATTTTTTGCCAATATAGCCAATTTGAAACATTGTTGATCTATATTTATATTTTAATGTCATGTGGCAAATCAATGTAAAACTCCCGCCTAAAGGCTGATATTTGTAAACATCCAGTAAAATACCGTCTATATTAGAAAACGAGAAATTACTACCTTTACCAGCATAGTTTTCCTGTTCTTCTAGTAATTCTGTGTATAAAATATCTACAGCATGATCGATATCGTCCTCGTTAATTAACTCGGCTGCCGACGTTTTAAATGACCGATTTTCGTACTTGTTTTCATTATTCGGAACCGCATAAGTCGCCTCAAGTTTTAAGTTGAATTTTATCGGACCCATTTCTTTGAGACAGTCGCGTAATTTTTCAACTAAATCGCCTCTTGTTGCCGTCAAAAACGATTGATACCCGGCTACTTTTTCAATATTCTTTTTGTAAAACCATAACATTTGACTATTTAAAATGATTCACCCGTTTTATGAAAACCACTTGTCATAATGTCTTGTAATCGTTTCACTTTTACCTGTTTACATTTAATGGTATTGTCGGTGTTACATTGTCTGCGACGTTTAGGATTAATTGCACTGGGGCCCGCCTGCAATCTCTCCGCAACATTTACATTTTCTAAAAACAAATATTCATGTATTTATTTTAGCATATAAATTTTTTGTAAGATATTTTCTTTACTTACCACTCATTGACATAGCCCTCGAATCAGCATGATTTCCTATAGCAATATTATAATTTACACCATACTTTACGAGATCTAAAATATTACACTTATATTAACACTCTACTAATATATTTTCTCTTTTCATATTAGTATTTTACTGAATAATGATTGTAATACTTACGGTGTATCTTTTGAACATTTACACTGTCCGTCCACCTAGGGAGAGGAAACGGCCGGAGCCGTTTTGGGGGGTATCCAGCTCATATATTACACACCTACTAACCCAACACTATACAATATCATACAATTGAAACAAAGAATATAGCATAAGTGGATTTAATTTCTTATCATAATCTACTAAAAACGAGGCCGTTTTCCAACGATAACACTTAATACGATGTTTAAAAGTTGCGTCATTCATTAGTGGAATATAATTGTTTGTTAAAATGATAAATGGTGGACCTTGTACCGTCTGATCGCCTTTGAATTTAACCTGTACCTTACAAGTATCACTTCCTAAAAATTCTTTTAATTTTTCTATTTCCGATGTTTCATAATTGGGTTTATTCTTAACACTATTCTTTTATCGGCTACCTCCATATAACTGAATGTGTTGTAACGATTTAATTTACTAATCACTCCATAATTTAAAAAGTACGAACAAACCGCATCAAAAAAGAACTTTTTACCACCAGAAGTTGGAGATAAAATTAAAATAGTGTTTAATTTCGGAATTTTTTGTTTAGAACATTGTAAAGTGTATGTAAAAATTCCGAGACGGTTTCTGAATCGTTGTCAAATTGAAACATTAGTAAACGATTGGCTAATATAACAGAGTATTTTACGGAATAATACGAATTATGAACACTGTACTGGTAACTATTAAAATATGGAGTACATAGAGGGTTCGCGTAAAACTGTTCAAAATCTTCCATTGACCAATGGTTCAAGATACCGCACCATTTATCAATAGAATTACTCGCTATAATGTGTTGTGGATGTAAATCGTTGAATAAAACATTATTAAAATATTCTGGAGTACGGAATATACAGTTTGTAGGTGATATCGGATGTGAACGTAGCAACTCGTTAAAAGCAGATCTAATTGTTTCTTTTGTTATTCTCTTCGCCTTTTTGGAATACATTTGAATTCCTCCCCGCTTGATTTGATCTGACGCAGTGTCGCTTTTGTCAATTTCCGTAAATAGCTGTGGTCTTCCGAGTTCTAGAGGCACGTCCCCTTCAAATGAAAAACAGCATGCTTCCAAAGCTCTTTCTTCTCCACATTCCGGATATGCTGACGTCGATACATTCGTATTTTGTAACCAAGGTCGAGCGGGTCGATCTCCAATGACAAGGAAGACGACAGACCTTCCTTGTCCACTAAAATATCCCTGTGAAAAAAAAATAAAATAAATTTGACGTAATACATTTGTACTTGTATAAATGTTGCGATGTTTAAATGTACTGTCATTTATTAGTGGTATATAGTTATTTGTTAAAATAATAAATGGAAGACCTTGTACTGTTTGATCGCCTTTAAATTTAACATGCACTCTACACGTGTCTCCGCCCAATAATTCTATTAATTTTTCTATTTCTGACGTTTCGTAATTGGGTACGTTCCATAAAACCACCCGCTTATCCGCGACTTCCATATGGCCAAATGTATTATATCTGTTTAACTTACTAATGACACCGTAATTTAAAAAATATGAACAGACAGCGTCAAAAAAAAAAATTTTTACCCGCACTGGTGGGCGATAAAATTAAAATAGTATTCAACTTCGGTATTGTTTTGTTTAACACGGTGTACAACGTTTGTAAAAATTCGGTGACGGCGGTGGAATCATCGGAAAATTGATACATTAACAATCGGTTTGTCACTATTACGGCGTACTTTATAGAATAATAGGAAATGTGAACGCTGTATTGATAACTATTGAAATATGGAGTACACGAAGGATTCGAATAAAATTGGTCGTAATCCTCCATGGTCCAATGATTGAGAATTCTGCACCGTTTATCTATAGAGTTTGTCGCGAGAATATGTTGGGGATGTAAATCGTTAAAGAGTGCATTATTAAAATATTCGGGTGTTCGAAAAATACAATGAGGAGGTGACGGAGGATGGGAACGGAGTAAATCATTAAAGGCTTGTCTAACTGTTTCTTTGGTCACTCGCGTCGTCTTTTAGGTACGCATTTGAATTCTTCTCCGCTCGACTTGATTTGACGTAAAGTCGCTTTCGTTAGTTTTCTGAGATAATTGTGATCCTCCGAGTTCTGGAGGCATGTCCCCTTCAAATGCAGAATGGCATGCTTCCAGAGTTCTTTCTTTTCCACATTCCGTATATCTTGACGACGATAGAGCCTCAGTTCGTAACAAAGGTCTAGTGGGTCGACCTCCAATGACAAGGAGGACGACAGACCTTCCTTGTCCACTAAAATATCCCTATAATAATGTACTCGTTAGTATTATAAACAATTATTAAAAATTGTGTTTTAAATATCTCACCAGGATTGCCTGCCAATCGCTTTCCGTGAGATGAGACACTCTGCTTCTTC
Organism: Daktulosphaira vitifoliae; assembly: GCF_025091365.1. Lineage (NCBI taxonomy): Eukaryota > Metazoa > Arthropoda > Insecta > Hemiptera > Phylloxeridae > Daktulosphaira > Daktulosphaira vitifoliae. The sequence goes on from NW_026099573.1 coordinate 25,334,413, forward strand.
GTCTGAGTTCCCGTCGGAGGAATCGACCGGAGAACGACGACGTTTTCCACCACGCACACCTACAAGCTCCGTTTGTATTAGGACAGGTGTGCGCGACGTGGATGTGGTCGTCGTGCGTCGAGACAATGATTGTGGAATCTTTTCGCCCGCTGGTTCGATCGAACCTCTGCACCATGCCTGCGAGCTCATTAATACATCGGCGAACTGCTCCAGGTCCAACAGGCACGAGAACCCATGACCTGTAACGAGTTCTGCCGTCTGTAGAACTCGCAGCAGCGATTCGACTGGAATATTCCGCCAATGCTTGGTCATACGTTTCCACGTTTTGGCCAACAACAAACTCATGATCGCTCCAAACGGCTCTGTAGTATCGTCTAGGTCGATCTGAGTTAACGTTGCCGGTAACGTGGTCGTTGTCCAAGTTTTTGGACTCATTATATCCCAGTCTTCCGACAGAAGCCATAGAACCAGTACATATACGGCTGTTGGTATTCGGTGTTCGGTCTCGTTGAGGAAATATAGTAGTTTTGCGACTGTTGCCATCATGGATGAATCGTAAGGTAGATCCCTCTGTAGAATCTCTAGAGCTTCGTCTCTCGTACGGTTTAAGATCTTTTCTCTCAACTCAATTAAATCGTCGGGCCATCCTCTGGACGGATCTCTCTGAGACACTGTCTGAAGAGGAGGAGACATCCGAAAACGCTACAACAATACTACGTAAATACACAAACCTTTTTACCATAATATTATATAAAATATAATTACCTGACCACATTCCATATCTGGACTGAGCGACGCCCGACTTGTCTCCCGCTCGTACTTCTTCATCATCGCTGCTTTCGCAGACTGTTGACGTTTCATAATCGGTTTTTTGTTCACTGTTCGTACTTTCTTTACTGGACTTGTCACTTGTAATGTCATTTGAGTTCCATGGAGCGGTTTCACCAAATCTACCGAGCCTTCCCTCGAACATGATTTCTGTGCCGTCATCCGTTCCAATAATTTTTCGGTCTTCTCGGAAGCTGCTGTCGGTTTCAACAAATTGTCCATAGTCTCGTAAACGTCGAAAGAAATTAAACATATAACGTAGAAACTAAGTTGAGCGTTGAACAAGAGCTGTAAAAATGACATTGTATTATAATATGTCTATTATAATTACACATGTTATATTTACCAAGATTGCTTGCCAATCGATTTTTTGGAGATCAGCGACTCGGCTTCGTCGTCTGAGTTCTCTTCGGAGAAAGGCGTTTGAGAACGACGACGCTTTCTAACACGCACACCTACAAGCTCCGTTTGTATTAGGACAGGTGTGCGTAATGTGGATGTGGTCGTCGTGCGTTGACAAGACAATTGTGGAGTCTAAACGGGTACTCGTTCTACTGAACCTTTTAACCATACCTGTGAGCTCATCAATACATCTGCGAATTGCTCCAGGTTCAGTAGGCACGAGTACCCATGATCTGTAACGAGTTCTTCTGTCTGAAGAACTCGTAACAGTTGCCCTACTTGAATACTCCGCCAGTGCTTCCAAACGCTTTCACGCCTTTCCCAACAACAAGCTCATGGTTGGACCAAACTGCTCTTGTGTGTTTTATAAGTCTTTGTTGTCCATAGTTTTGGTGACAGTATTGCCCAATCGATGGCCAGTAACCAGAGGAGAAGAAGATAAATAACCGTCGGTATTCAGTCTTCTGTTTCGTGTATGAAATAGATTAATTTGGCCACTGTTGCCATCATCGACGAGTCGTACGGCAGTTCTTTTTGGAGAATTACCAACGCTTCGTTTCTGTTACAATTTAAAACTTTCTCTTAGCGTAATTAAATTTTCGGTCCATCCTTTGTATGGATCTCTCTGACACGCTGTCAAACGAGGAGGAGACATTCAAAACCTCTATAAATATATTTGACAAGTATTAGATAGTATACATTATTTTTTGTATAAAAAATTTACATACCTGACTACATTCCATGTCCGGACGGAGCGATTCCCGACTTTGATCCCGCTCGAATTTCTTCGTCAAAGCTTTCTTCTCCGAGACTTGACGTTTCATAGAAAGATTTTTTTTCGGTATCGTCTGTCTCACTTTCCGTACAGGAGTTGTTAATTGTAGTGTCATCTGTGACCCCTGTGTAGATTTCACCAATTCTACCGAATTTTCTCGAGAACATTGTTGGAGAAGTCATTCGCTCTAAAAGTTTTTCGGTCGTCTCTGGTAATTGTTTCGTAAATGTTTCCATTATTTTCGTTTGAAAAAGAATCGTTCATACGTTAGTCACTAACAACTTGTGTAAAGACTTGTAAAGAACTCGTCGATTACACAGAATGAATCGACGCTTTATATACAATTTCATATTTATTAGCGTACACGAGGTCAAATAAACAACGGTCACCCATCCGCGCTTAACTACGGCGGCCACACTGATTAAGCTTGGTGCTTGCTCGAAAGAGGAATTTTTTTCCTCTTTCCGACGACGACATGTGCGGAACCCACCCACCTGCACGCACCGCACAGTGGCCGCCGGGTGTAATAAAGAAAATTAAAAGATTAAAAGACGTTATATTATCTAAAAAATGATTCCTAACAAAATGGATTTGTTGTGATTAATATGCCTGGTTTTCAGCATACACCATATAAAGGTGTAAGTGCCTTAAATTGTATGAACATGTGATCATCTTGCCTTGACACAACATAAAAATAATTTAAATTATAATATATTAAATGTTTTGTTTAAATGTTTATATTTTCTTTTAAATGTTTACTATAATTATGTTTTATGTATTTGTAATAAATTAGATTGAATTTTAATTAAAAATGTTTTTTATGTGTATTTTGATTTTATTTTAGTATGAGAGTTGAGATCAATGAATAGTTTCTCCTAAACACTTTAAAAAATATTTTCCTGTGCTTTTTCATCACTGCAATTTTTAATTTTTTTTTTAGTTAAAAAATAATGATATATTTAAGTAAACATAAAAAATTGATAGTTAGTCGTATATGTAAATTATATATTTAGCAATAAATAATTAAAGTAAAACGCAATATAGCATAATGATGCGGCATAGTTAAAGAACCTTGCAGGTAAATTAAAAAAAGGAAAAGGAGAAAAAAAAACATCTTTTGTTGTCCCAACCATTACAAAAAATGCACTATCTGGTTTTTCTTTATATATTATATGTCGTAACACAATATGAGGGAAGTGTAAATGTAATGTGTACGAAGATGAAGATGAGGATGTGGTGCCTGCTGTCTAGGTATTCACATGCCTGTTGTTATAGGAAGGGAATAAGGGTAACGCCTAGGTATAAGGTGCAGACGAAGTGAAAGACACAAGTACTCTGAAATGTTGTGAAAGAGAGTTGATATGTTTAAAAAGGAAAAAACAATGACTTTACTTTAAGCAGTATACCGGACAGCGACAACCGAGTACCGAGACAAGGCACTGGAGTCGACTGACCATGATGGTCAGGTCTTTTGGGTTTTTATAATAATTTGAACTATTGCCAATTTGGCAATAAATATTATTTGTTAATTCATCAGTCTCAGGAGAAGCGGATGTGCCGTCTGTATTTTATTATAATTCTCACAATAATGGTAACGTGACACCATCACATATATTATGGGGTCATTTCATGTGAAATCACCCCTTTGTGGGCAGGTTACATTTATAAAAAATAATATACAAAATAATAGGTAAATACCTCATGAATCTATAAAAAAAAATTTATATCAATTTGGTAATTTTAAAAAAAGTTATGGCAGTTTTTAGTAAAAAAAATTGAAAAAATGTCGAAAATTAGCAATTTTTAAGTTTGTAATTTTTTGGAGATTTCCTCCATTTACGGGGAACTAGGGAAATTTTTCCAATTTTTGAGGGTAATATCTTCGACTAGATACGATTTGTGATCTTTTGACGTATTGTTTAAAGAAATCGGTTCGGTGAGAGCTGAGAAAAAGCAGTAACAGACAAAAAAAAAATAAAAATAAAATTAATACCTTTTCAGCTTCGCATCGAAGTTAAAAAATAATAATTTGAATGTTAACATTCAAAACCTAAAAGGGGTTTTGGTGACTGCAAGGATTGTATTAAAATCTAATTTTTATTTTAATCCAATATTATTATAATTTTTTGTTTGATTATAATAATAGTAAACAGTTAAATATTATTACAGATTGTTATTTTACTAATAACTAAGTAGTGCTATACTAGTTTATACTGATTACCTCTTTTCTATTCTGCTTCAACCCTTATTAGTATTTATAACTATTTTGTTTAATATCTTTGAATTTTATTAACAATAGAGAAAGAATTTTAAATATGATTTTATTTTATTATTATTATAAAGGTTACATGTTACACTAGCTTATAAAATGAAAAATGATTTAATTAAAAAACGACTTGCCAATAACAATTTATGGACTAGCATTTCAAAAATTATGATGATTTTAAATTATAAACGGGTAAGTATAATAATAATATTATACGCATATAATAATATTATTAGACATATTTTGTTCGCACTTTTCCTCCTGTCAAAGTATAAAAATGTTAACTTTCCAAGTATAGATCAAAAAGTTGTTATCGACCAGTCATTTTCTTAACTATCTATTATTTTTAACCTAGTTAAATATGTATGTTGCCATTAAAAAATTAATGTTGACTCTTTTATAAGGTATAAGGAATGAATTAAAAAAGTATTAATTAATTGATGAATCTAGAAATATATTAAATTAAAAATTGAATTTTCACAATTTGTGATGGAGATGAAACAAAAGAAGCATACTCAAAAATAAACCTCACTATAGCAAAGTATAATACATTAGTAGGTTCATCACAGTTTTGTTTAAAAAAATCCAAGAGTTCATGATGCTTTATTACAAGTAAAATTAAAATAAAAGTAATTCACTTTAATTTAAGCATAGTAACGTTGATAATTAATTTATTTAATCAAAGTTATTTAGTAAATCTATCCAGAACAACTTCCCTTTTACAATATAATTGTTAAATTTATTTTTTAAATACAATTTAAGATATTATAACAAAAATTGACTTAAACATATTAGCTAAATCAACACTTTTTGTATTGATTTTATAATTTGGTTTAATTATAATATTTGGTCAGTTTACATTGTTTATTGTTTAAGAAAAATAAATTGTTATTATACTTCAAGAGCAATTCTTTAATCTCTATATTTGAAAGTCTTTGTATTCAAAAACTTATTAAAAAATTTACATGATAAATTTTAGGCATATTATAAAATATTGAATTTATGCTTATATTATACAATTACGATAAATAATGTATGTAAGCATGTTTAATAATAAATTATAATATTATTTATTTAAATTAATAATTACTTCAATTTTTTGGGATTTTTTTATATACATTTCTTGATTTATTTTTTTAAGTATGTTTTTTATACATCACAGACCAATATTTCAAAAAATATGATTTTTTTATACATAGGAAGGGAAGGAACGTGATTGAGAAATATTATGTTATAAAAGATATAAAACCCGATGCCTTAATCCAACTAAGTTTTCATAACCTTTGATATAAAGGTCTAAAAGTTTTTTTTTTATGTTTTAAATTCTTAGGTTTGTTTTAAGTAGATTTTAGAAAAAAAATTTATTTGTAATATTAATATAGTATAATATAATAGTACTGATGTTTATTTTTTATTAAATTATAGTCAAAACTGACAACTACCTATTACTAATTTTCTCATCGAAGTAATTTCTGGGTTGTTTATGAAATTTAATTATCTGATTTAATAAATTTTGTGCAATTGCAAGGGATAATTGTTTTAATTTTTTTATTTAATTCGGTTAATGATTTAGCAAACTGTCTTTCTTGGTCCTTGTTGATTATTGTGAGAGTATCAATGTGTGTTTTTAATGCGGCATTCTCCTCGTTCAGTATATCTATCCTATTGAATACAAGTATATTCTCATAATAATATGAAAAAAACATACACATAGTTCTGTTTATGTTAAAAATCAAAATAATATGACATACTTAAGTTGAATTTGGTTCACTGAAATTTGTTTTGATTCATAGGTAGATTTATATGACATAGGCCGACTCGTATTACTACACGTCTTGGACGACACTGTTCTCATTCCTCCTGTTTTAGATTCCGTTCTCTTCACTTTTTGTTTTTGTTTTGCTAATTCAATCTAGTAATAAAAAAAGTTATCTAAAATTGTTAGAGAAAACAGTTAATACTAAAAAAATAAAAACTATAAAATTAATTTATGCTTATTTTCTAAAATGTATACATAATTTACATTTTACAAATTTTAGACAATAAAAAGAATCTCATTGATTAATAGATAAATATACAATAGATACTATAAATACAAAATAATTTTTGGTAAGTAATTTGTTTCTGTTTCTTTAATTATAAGTAAGCATATATATGCAAGAAATACGCACTATTCAATTGTTTAAAATCTTTTTTATTTATTGTATACTATGAAATATTTAAAAGATCAGTACGATTTAAATATCAAATAATAGATTTATCAAATAATATCAAATAGATCAGGAAATATTTAATGAAATGATTTTATTTGACATGAGACTCACGCTGAATATAAAAAATATTTTCTTATTTATAGGATTATTTTTTGACTCGACAAATTTGTTTGTAAGAAAAGAGCTAAAAATTAATTAATATTTTTATTAATGATAAATAATCAAAAATATGTTTTGAACGTAGTCTAAGAAGTATCAAAAGTTTAAGCATTGTCAGTAAGATCTGATAACACTTATATGTAGAAGAACTTGGGAGAATGCCGGCTTATGGTAGTACCGGTCCCCCATATTTCTTTTTAACTGAATTACTGGGTACGATATTGATTGCTTAGCAAGATTATCGTTATTATCATTACTTAAAATATGATGATTAATGATAATATAATAATTTTTTCTCACCAAAACATTTCCATATTTTCATTGACGGTGACATTAAAGTTTCGTGATTTTCAACTTTTTAGGTAAGAATTTCTATGATATTTTTCTACCACATGTGTATAATTATTTTTATATTTCGCAAAGGATTGACTATTATTTTAAAAATAATGATAAATGGTTTTACTTAATGAAATAAATTGATTATCAAGTGATTCTAAAGGGGTGATACCGGCTATAATTCATTACTAAATAAATCTTAATTTAACAAATTTGTAACCTTACATACTATAATCAATATATTAAAGTTTTATTTCCAAAAAATTCCATAATATTAAAACAAAGAATTTTTGAGTTAAATAAAAACCATTACCGGCATTACCCCAGTTCTCGATATTAAATTAATTTAAGTAAAATTATTAATAAATTAATACAGTTAATGAGTTATTGAAAGAAATATATACAATCATAAATATTAATTTCTATTTATTTGTATATTTCTATTATACTAAATTTGATTTTTTAAATATTTAAATGGAGTTACAATATGAACAGTATTACCCTTATGTAACGCTGGTCACATTCAATTTTTTTAAAAATCAATATTATATATAAATATTAATTTAAAGAACTTTAAGTTTTGATATAATATAACCTACACCTTTTAAGATGAAAAACATCTGAGTATATTCAAATACAGGTTAGGTGGCAGACATTCCCCCCGTTACTCTTATGTGTTCATATTATTTAATGACATAAATTTATTCTTTTTGTGAATATATCTATGCTAACCTTAAGATCTGTAGTTTGTAAAATTTTTTCACGAACTTCCGTGTTGGCTTTGAGTAATAATTCTAATAGTTGTTGATTTTCAAGCTGTTTAAATTTCTGTAAATTAAAATTTGAGCTACATGTAACATTTATATTACCATAGGTATAAATTGATAGTAATCAATTACATGTATTGGCTCGTTAACAATATTTGAAAAATCCATTTCTTGTTTTATTCTAAAAAAATCAATAAATATAAAATTGTAATAATTGATTAACATATTAGTATTATTAGGAATATTAATTTTTAATACAAAATAAAGGACAATTTATTTATCATTGATCACTAGATTTCTACTAAAATAATAATTTTATGAAACTTTTAAATACTGGTTATTTTTTTTGTTTTATAAGTAGCTTAATATTTTTAAGCTCTTGACCTATCCTTTATAAAATAATAAAATTTATTTTTTCAATGGTAACATATATATTTTATTAGCCTTAAATTAGTTACATTCCTAATTGGATAATTTTTATAATTTAAATATAATATAATTTAAACATTTTTAACCACTAATAAATTAATAATAAATTCTACTTAAAAAGCCAAAAAAAAATTATCGAAATTATTATTATTCTAGGAGGAATATAATAGAGGTCAAATTTTATTAAATAATAATTTAATAATTATATTATTCAAGTAATTATTAAATCAATAAAACAAAGAAAAATAAAATAAAATAATAGAAATAATAGAAATAATAATTTAAACATTAAATAATAAAATATAATTAGCAAAACATGAGACATTCAAATAAGGAAAGATTTTTGAAAAAGTTGGATATTATAACTATAAAAAAAATGTATATTATTCCATATTTTTAGCAGGAAATTAAAATTTTTCAATAATTATGAATTATGGAATGTCCATTCAACTATTATTAACAAATCTAAAAGCCAGACAAAGGTTAGGAAGTTACTCACAATTAGTAATACTAGATAAATTTAACACGATACAAAACGTTATAGTCGTAAAAGAACACTCCGAGTCCAAAAGACAAATTACTAAAAATACAAAGGTTTTCAATACCATGGTCATGTGGCAAGTTATACATTGGATGAATAGGAAGAGCAATTGCAACAAGAACAAAAGTAGATTAAAAAGGATGTGGTCTACCAAAGAGTGTTCAAATTCCAAGTAAACGGACAAAATAAAAACAGTGAACACAAAATTCAATTTAACCAAATAGATCAAAATATTGAATAAAGCTTATTGAGTATGTGGGGGCGCGGTTTGTCAAAGAAGTTTTATAGTATTATATAGCGATTAAGAAATCGGGCGATGTTTTTATGATAAGTAACAATAGTAACGTAACTTAGGAGCTCTCGAGCGAACATACCATTTAATTTATATATACGTATCGTTTAATACAGTTCACTTCATAATAACCTCAATTATTGTGTTTATTATTAATCAAAATACGTCTAGTGAGATTGAATCACCTATCCACGGCTTAACAGAGTAAATGTTTATACAAGAAAGTAATGGAAATAAAAAAATTCTAGAAAATTATTACAGAGAAGGTGGATGCAAAATGAACAAGACTTGGTTACTTATCATTCACTAAGAAAAAAGAAGATTACACAATTGTGATGGTTTCACGTTACCACTTTTGTAAACAATTATTATTATAAAATACAGACAGCACATCCGTTACTAGCGACTGATGAATTAACAATAAAAAATGGTTAATACAAAATTAGCAATCATCCAAAATATAATTTAAACCCAAAGGACCTGATCATTGTGATTAGTCGATTCCAGTACGCAGCCCTTTGCTTTGTGTCATTCATCAGTCTCAGTACTCGGCTGTCGCTATCCGGCTTACAGTATAAAGTCACGTCTTTGTTCTTCTTTTTCACCTACTTACTCTCATACTCGACATTTCAGAGTACTTGTGTCTTGCACTTCGTCTGCACCTCATACCTAGTTGTTACCCTTACCCAATAACAACGGCCTTTCAACACCCACAGCCTATCCGGAGTGTCAGTCGAGTACAGTAACTGCTGTACAATTATTCGTACGTGTATATCCAGGCAGTAGATTCGTCTTCATCTTCGTACCTGCACTACACTTTAGTGGTTTGTTTTGTATTACGACATAATAGAGAACAAAATTTAATATGTAAAAAGTTATAATGAAAAAATCTGAAAGTTATCAGTGTAGAATAAATAGATTAATGTTAAGAATGTCAAAAACATAAACAAAAACACTATCAATAACAACAAATAGTCATTATTAAGTTTATCGATAATCAACCGATTATAATATAAAAATGAACTCAACGAGCAAGCCAACCTTAAAGTTCAAGCTCAGGTTTGTACCTATCATTCTGAAGAAGAACTTTGCAACGAGTTCGAAACATTAGAATAAAACTGAAGAGATAGGTACATCTGTAATTTTTCTAAATAGTATGTGTTATTTTTTGAAAAGTCAAAAAAACTTAAAAATGATTCAAATCTACTCCCATACAAATTTGTTGGGCATTAATTTGTCACGCCAAAATATTGTATTGAGCATCTAGTTTAACGGAGTCCAACAACGCTCTTAAACTGTGTCATATCTTAAATATAATTTGTCAGCCGAGTAATATTGAAGTTACACGTAATTAATATAGACATTATGTGTCACATATACATTTTTTAAATAATTTTACTTGGTATGCTCTCATTAAAAACACACTTCTGACTTTTAGATTTTTAACAGTACGTATATTTAATAATAAATTCATCAAGTCACTTACATAATTGGTTTACACATTTTTAACTCATTTTGTAATTGTTTAATTTCCAAATCTTTGCTTAATAACTTTTTTGTTTCTTCCTCAATTGTCTTTTCTACCTAAAAGATGAAGTAAATAAAAAATGTTTGTATGTGAATTGGCGTAACTTAAATTACCTCTTCGAGCCTTTGACAAAGAGTCTTATTGTCCCTTTCTAACTTATTTAGTTTACGAATAGTATCTTCATTGGTAGTTTTTAATTTACCCTATACATTAAATAAGGTAGAGTCTCATGAAAATAATAAAGAATTAATAAGTTTTGTAAAAATATAGTATCAGCAGGGTTGTCTCTTATACACGCACTTCTTGTTCTTCGATGATTTTTTCATTATGTTGAAATTTCAACTGAATCTTTTCAAGCCGATCTCTAAGAACTGCCATTTCTACATCAAGAGCTTTACATCGACTTTCCCATTTTTTAGAAGATGTATCTAGCTCATTAACTCTCTTTAGAGCGCATTTGAGTTCTAATTCGACAAGCGATTTTTTTTCTCTTTCTTCCCGTCTCACATCTTCTATTGCTTTTTTATCTACTCATGCACGCAAAATAAATCGATTCATAAAAAAATCGAAGTTTATTATTTTCTCCTATCCAAGTACTTACATTGAAGTTCATCGAAATCATTTGTATTTGTGCTGTTTTTTAGATTTAGTTTTTCTTGGAGTTGAGTTACTTTTTGCTGTAATAATATTATGTATTGGGCTCGTCCTCTGCGATCTGACAATCCTGTATGACTGTTCACAGTTTTTTGTAAAATAGAATCGCCGACTTCATTTGCTAACGCCTTTACAAAATACAATTATGTTTATAAATAATTAATAATCAACTCATTATAATTAAATTCTCTCTAATGAACATTATAAAATAGTGAACATTTATTCGTAATTTTTCCAGTATGATTATTTTAGCTAAATGTATTTAATTTTTTAAATACGCAAAGTATCAACATATAAAACAGTATCCGCCATCAAAAAAGTTCTATTATTTATCCTAAAATGCTTACTGTTTTGGTTAATTCTAAATCCTTCTTTAGCTGTGATATTTGGTCTCGATAATTACAAAGTTTTTTGTTTGCTAAACTTAACCTATTGTCAATAGGATCACAAGTTACACTATTATTTTCCTCACTTTTTTCTTTTATTGTTTTTAATTGAATTGATAATTCACGGACTTTTTCTGATAGTTCAAATATTTTTTTGGAAGCCGAGTTATCAATTTCATTTTTAGTTTTTTCCAATGTTTTAGTTTTTTTTTTGCTTTGTTTTTCTAATAGTAATGTCAAGTGCTCATTATCTTCTTCCAAACACTTAAAGATAGATTTATTCAAATTAATTAAAAAAAAAAAAAATTTATTCTAGGTAATTAATGTAAATTGGCTGGAGAATAAGTAAGCTTGTATTTAAGAGATGACGTGACGATGCAATAACCATTGACGTATAATTTAGAAATAATAATGTAAATATTCATTAAAACTCATTTTTTTCAGATGAGTTATATAATTTAATGTGATGATAATAAGCATCATTATATTCTTACAAAAAATGTAGAAATAATCCAAAAAAAAAATGCAATTTTTAAGTATAACACATTTTTGTATGTTTTTATATATGTTTAAATATTTATTTATTTTTAATTGTTTTAATACCTGAGAATAAAATCGAAATAGAAAACGTTGCCGTTAAGTCCTGATATTTCGTGTAATTGTAATTTTTACACTCCTGAAAGTTTCCAATGTAAAAAATACCAGTAATATTTTTGAAGGGCAGACGGGATAATAATATATACTCTATTTATAAATTTGTTTCTGGCTACTAATATTTTAGATATTTTTTCTACTATTAATAATTTACATATTTTTTTTTGAAAAATAGGCTTTTAAAAATTTATCTAATAATAATAAAATTAATTTTTTTTAACTGGATCAATTTTTCTAAAATTCACCAGAGAATTAAAAAAACTCACTTTGCATTGAATTATTTACTTATTTGAATGTATGTTGTTTTTATTTTAATTTATTTAATGTTAAATAGTAAAAAAAAATTTCATATTTACTAAAACTAATGTATAAAAAATAAATGTATTGTTAAATATTCTGTTTTATAAAATTTTATAAAACTGCGATTAATTCAGTAGTTGGCAGAGTGTTAACATTTCTTACTCTGTCAAGCTACATAAATACAACAAAAATATGTAAAAAATTAAAAATCTACTCTCTAGGCATTATAATTATGTTCAAAATAATAAAAAAAAAAAAACTGATTTAATAACTTAAATTAAATTTATAGTGAATTGTAAGTTATATCGGTGTCATTTCTCAGTTTTCCCTTAAATAAATGCTGAGATTATAGTTTAACAATATACAAAATCTTAATAATAAGTATCATAAAGTATGATCAAAACACTATTAGGAATAATTNAATTTTTTTATGAGAAATAATATTTTTTAATAAACCCTTTTTCATTCGACATACTTTATCTTAATCGAGATATTAATAAGGAACCAGCAGATCAAGTAGCTTTTGGAATAAAACACCAATTTTTTTAAAATTAAACACTATCTAAAGATTTGCATCGAAGCGTTTATTTTTGATAGTGATTTTAATCACTATCAGATATCATTATACTTGATCCAACTATGTCACGTCACCACTGTGCCGCGACCCCCCTGTGCTGGGTTTTTATATATAAATTACTTGTATTTTTCTTGTCAGATGCCTATTCATTTCTTCGACACACATTGATTGTATGGGTTCCGATAAATTCGATTCAAAAATTTCATTCTTCATAAGATATCGATTTATTAAGTTATTTTTCAATTTATGCGGACAAAAAGTTACATTACCTTCTTATTTATAAACGTGCCCATTTCATCCATTACCTCTTTATTTTCATAATCATTTAAATTTTGATTAAAATATTTTACGATATCGTCCATTGCATATATTTTATTAAAATCACTACATTCGCATAAATGTAGTATAACTTAAAATAGCAATACCTTGTTTACATATTGTAAAATGTACGACAAGCATATTTTATTATTTTACAAATTTTATATACAATTGATAAAAATTGTATAAAATAATATTTTATGGCCAGTAAGTATTATTTAACAAATTAAGATTCCATTCAAATATTTTATTAACAGCACCAACTTAAGATTAACTATTCATACAATTTTCAAAGAGTCATTAATTTATAAATTTATATTTCATATTAAAATATAAATTATATTTGAAAAATAACTGAATTAAACTGAAATTACACTATACAAATTTAGTTTCGATGCAAAGCTGAGAAGGTATTAATTTTACTATGATGTGTTTTGTTTTTAGTTTTTTTGTCTGTTACTACTTTTTTTCAGCTCTCACCGAACGGATTTCTTTCAACGNTGTCTGTTACCACTTTTTTTCAGCTCTCACCGAACGGATTTCTTTCAACGATACGTCAAAAGATCACAAATCGTATCTAGTCGAAGACATTACCCTGATGAAAAATTGAAAAAATTTCTCTCGGTCCCCATAAATGAGGGAAACCTTCAAAAAAATTACAAATTTAAAACTCACTAATTTTTGAAATTTTTTTTACTTAAAACTGCCATAACATTTCCAAAAATGAACTAATGAATACATTTTTTTTTTAAAGATGCTTATTGTCTTTACCTATTATTTGGTATATTTTGTTTATAAATCTGACCCTTTAGCTGCCCACAGGGGGGGTTTTAAAATGACAACTTTTTCACAAAAAATTAACTTTTTCAACATAACTTTTGAAAATGTTCCGGAAGGTCTGACACTTTTATATATATCTTAAATTAAATCTGATGTAATGTACTTTAATTTAAAAAAAAAAAATTTAACCTCTGGACTTGTCTTCATGGTGAAAACGGCTACTGAATGCTATTTTTGTGTGAAAATTCTCGATTTTATAAATTACATTTTTTAGTTTAAAGTGCTATAACTTTTTAAAAAATGTATGGATCAATACAATTTTTTCATGAGAAGTAGTATTTATATACATCTTTCATTGGATATACTTTTTTTTTAAATCAGACTATTTCCCTATATATGGGGGGGCTTCAAATATAAAAAATGCATATAGAAAGTAGAACTTTTTCAACTTAACTTTTGAAAGTGTTCCGGAAGGTCTGACACTTTTATATATATCTTAAATTAAAGCTAATGTAATATACTTTAATTTGAAAAAAAAAAATTTGACCTCTGGACTTGTCTTCATGGTGAAAACGGCTACCGAATGCTATTTTTGTGTGAAAATTTTCGATTTTATAATTTACATTTTTTACTTTAAAGTGCTATAACTTTTTAAAAAATGTATGGATCAATACAATTTTTTCATGAGAAGTAGTATTTATATACATCTTTCATTGGACATACTTTTTTTTTAAATCAGACTATTTCCCTATATACGGGGGGGGCTTCAAATATAAAAAATGCATATAGAGAGTAGAACTTTTTCAACTTAACTTTTGAAAATGTTCCGGAAGGTCTAACACTTTTATATATATCTTAATTTGAAGCTTATGTAATATACTTTAATTAAAAAAAAAAAAAAATTGACCTCTGGAGTTGTCTTCACGGTGAAAATAGACATCACAGTTAATAAAAAATTACGATTTTTGTAAAATAATTTTTTTTTATATTTTTAACTTAATAATGCTATAACTTTTTGGAAAATGTATGGATAAGTAATTTTTTTTTTTTATATAGATGCTTGATGTCTTTACTTATCATTTGGTATATTTTTTTTGTAAATTTGAACCTTTATCTGCCCACAGGGGGGGATTTAATATGACTACTATTTCACAAAAAATTAACTTTTTCAACTTAACTTTTGAAAATATTCCGGAGTGTCTGACACTTTTATATAAATCTTAATTTAAAACTAATGTAATGTACATTATTAAGGAAAAAAAAATTTCGGACTTTATTTTATTTTTACGGTGAAAAAGGCTAACAAATGCTATTTTTGTGTGTAAATTTTCGATTTTGTATTTTACATTTTTAACTTTATTATGTTATAACATTTTGAAAAATGTATGGATCAGTACAATTTTTTCATGAGGAGTAGTATTTATATACATCTTTCATTTGACATACTGTTTTTTTTAAATCGAACCATTTCCCTATATACGGGGGGTTCAAATCTAAAAAATTCATGTAGAAAATAGAACTTTTTCAACTTAAATTTTGACAGTGTTCCGGAAAGTCTGACACTTTTATATATATCTTAAATTAAGGTTAATGTAATATACTGTATTATAGTAAAAAAAAATTTCGGTTTTTATTTTATCTTCATGGTGAAAACAGACATCAAGTTTATAAAAAAGTACGATTTTTGTAAAAAAAATTTTTTTTATATTTTTAACTTTATAATGCTATAATTTATTGTAAAGTGTATGGATTCACATAATTTTTTTATGAGAAATAATATTTTTTAATAATCCCTTTTTCATTCGACATACTTTATCTGAATCAGGATATCAATAACGAACTAGCAGATCATGTTGCTTTTGGTATAATCCACCAATTTTTTAAAATTAAACACTATCTAAAGATTTGCATCGAAGCGTTTTTTTTTATAGTGATTTTAATCACTGTCAGATATCATAATACTTGATCCAACTATGCCACGTCACCACTGTGCCGCGACCCACCAGTGCTGGATTTTTTTTACTTGTATAAAGTCAGAAATTACTAATTTTTAATTGTTCATGAGTATTTCTAAAAGAAGCTTGTCAAGCTGAAGTTTAAAAGATGTAGACTTATTGATTTTTATAAATATATTTGTTTTACTTATTTTTGTTTATTTAAATTATTTATTTTATAGTTAATTGGAAACTTAAAGTTGATTGAAATTTCTTATGAAATATTTGATATGTTTATGATAATAAAAATATTTTTTAAATTATCTAAGTTGATATAATTTATAAAATTCTGTTAGTAAACTATAAATGATGGTAGAATTTCAGTTAATTTTTACAAATTATAATAAATAGGATGAACTAGGTGACAAACTAGTAAAATTAAGCAATTGTAATGTTTTGTGTTATTATAGCAAATATTTCATCTATTTGTTTATAATTGAATAATCAGTGAAATTAAATTCATTTAAAAATACTGAAAATTGCTAACTTACTAAGATTAATAAATTAGTATGTTATTTACATTTTTAAATTTTACTTCATTATAAAGAATATTATTGTTATTTGTAAAGAGATCTATAAAGTACTTTTGATCAGAAGATATTATAATTTAAAAATTGGAATCAGAATATTTAATATACATATTCATTATTATGTTATTAATATTTTATAATTTTATATAAAATTAGTGAAAAATCTATGTATTAGGAAAAAATATATACATGTGTGTATGTCAATTTGAAAATACGGGTTTTTTATGTGTGTCAACTTCGAAGCTTCATTAGATAAACTGTGAAATTTAGAGTTCTGAAACTATTTACAGCATATTTACTAGTTATGGTGTTCTAACATTAACCTGAAAATCAAAATCCGTTCTTAAGTTTTTGAGGAATGCATTACTAAAAAATTTTATATAAACATTTTTCTTTTTTTTCTTGAAAAAACATTTTTTATTAGTACTGCTGATGAATTATTTGTGTGTAAATTATTTTTATTAATATATTTTACATTCATTGTGTATTAAACAAAACATATAAACTATATTTAATTAATTGCCATAAAAGTTAAAATTTAAATAATTGTTTATTAGTTTTTCGTATGTATGAGTAAATAATAATTTTATTTCTATTATATTTAATTAAGTTGGTGTAATTCTTAAAAATATATTTTGACTTTAACTAGTATATAAGATTTGCACTATAATTTTATGAAAATTACTACGCAATTTATGTCACATAAAAGTATTTTTTTTTTTAATAAAATAAAAAAATAAAAAGATGCAAAAAAGTATTATTCTTTTTTTTGTATGTGCTGTTACTTTTAACGAGGTTTATTCACAAAATGTGGTATCAATTGATATCTCTAGGCAATGCCTACAACTTGTAAGATTATTTCAGTTATTAATATATTATAATAATATGCCTTATTGGAGTGAAATTTTAAATTATATGTCTCAATATGGAGAAAAAATGGCATATATTTTAACTTTAATATCGAAACCTGACGTATGGTGGTTGTGGCAACACAGTATATTCGCCAATACCATTACAAATGTTTTAAAGCTAGAAAATATTTGTGATTATACAGAATTTGTTGAAGGTACATTTGAATCAAAATTAAATAGTATTGAGAAAGCTTTTGCTATAGTCCATCAAACATTAGTAGACTTTATCCAAAAAAATGATGGTACTGTGACGTTATTTCCTACGTACGAATATAATAAACCTAATGAGATCATTTTCCGTATTAACTATGGGATGAGAAAACTTGATGATTTAATTTTAAATAATCTACTCAGTAACCAATACGACGGGGCCCTAATTAAAATAAAGCATTACACGCCCACCAATCTATTCTTGGGACATATAGGTCAGAAGCAAGCAGAACTAATAAAACTTTTATTGGAAAATGTTGGAATTAATTGGTTTGACACAATAAAAATGGTAGAAATATTACATAAAGTTGCTGTTAATAAATGGGTGTCAGAATCTTACACGGAGTTAAAAGATTATTATGATTCGGTAACTTTGATATTAAAATCTTCAATTTACGGACATATCAGAATTCATAGTTCAGCATTTCAAAAATATGTGAATCGTGATATTTCTGTTATGTTTAATAAAGGTAATATGAAGGAGTTTGTTATTAAAGACATGTGGAAGTCAATGATTGACACGCTGTCAAAATTTATTTCCAAGTTTAAACTAGAAAAAGATGAAAATATGCAAAATTTATTTTTAATACTATCCAATTCTAATTTTAATATAAACGACATAGATATAATCGAAAAAATATTGAACTCAGAATTTGAAAAAATCAGTACTTTATCACATGGCAATATAAAAGAAGACAGTAAAAAATTGAAAGGAATATTAGGCCATATATTTACTTTGAAATCTTTAATATCTATTACTACAACTAATAATATTAAATTTATAAATTATTTCACATCAGTCAGTGCAACATTAAATGATATTAACTTTGAAACAATAAATATATTTTTTCAAAGTATTTCTGTGTTATAATTTAAATTTGGATTTGCTGAATTAATATTTCGTTAAAAGTATCATACAAAGAAAGAATTTATAAGATAAAATAAATAAACTGAAGTGGAAAGTGTAATAATTATAATTATTTTATTTTATAAATATATTTGATAATAGATGTTTGTTTGTATTCTTTAAATATGTTTTAAATATTCTATAGCAGTGATAATTATTATAGTTGATATGATCATATCTATGAAAGTGTTTGCATAAGACAAAGGGTTTGGATATACCCTTTTGTATTGTAGATATTCATAAATGTTCAATCAAATTTAAATGTTGTATTGACTATGAGTATTATGAATATTTTTATAATTGTAGTTTTCAAGAAAAAAATTAATTTAATAGACTTATATCTATTGCACAATGTATCAATTTATTCATTTGTCTATTGAATTTTCAATTACAATAAATATCATATAAATTTATGTATATATTGTCATTTGGCATGATAAAACTCCTTAGTAAAAAAAAATGAAATATATATTATAGATAGTGTATTTTTTAGGATATCAAAAATGTTATCTTTAATTTTTTATACATAGAAGGTTTTTCATGCTATGTGACGCAATATATTATTTTTTATAAATGTATAATTTGTTATTTAAAATTTAAATTTGCTTTAGACTTGTAAAAAATAAGTTATGAAAACAAATGTGACGTGAGAAATATATTTTATTATTTATCACTTACTTCATTAAAAAATTTATCATTTGAATCGCGTTAATTCATTGTATAATTATTTTTTTATTGACGGGTTTAAGTTAAACGTCAGGAATTGATTTTTATACCTTTAAATTTACAATGCAAACATGGTTCATTAATTTATGTTTAATATTTTCATTAACATTTTTATTATACTGCTCACTAGCAGTGATAAATTCTTGTTCTCGAAATACACTTCCAGTTACAGTCGCTGAACAATATTTTCGCATATTTGATATGCTAAAAAATTTGTATATATTGAAACATTCAATGCTTTAATTTTGGATAAAACTGTGATTGTTTTTAATGATTGTATACAGGTTGTTTTTGTTATCGTGTATAATTTAATTATTCGAAAAATAATAATACTATTGAAAATTTTATTGGGTTTTTTTTCATGATGAACAGGGTTGTGAATTAATCAAAAAAAGGTTACTAAAAACAACCCAATAAAATGGTAAGTAACAAATTATAAAGTATTTTGTATGTTCATTTTTTATGTCTTATAAGGGTATCCAATTAAATTTTTTTAATTCACACAAAATTAATTAGATAATTTATTGGAAAATGTACTAATTAAGAAAATGATTTTCAAATTACAAATTATGAATAGGTATTTTGGAAATTATTGACGATTTAAAGTAATGTTATTTTATTCCTAGAAATCTATCGACCGCATTCCTCGTCTTAATAATGACATAGTATTATAAATTAAAAAAAAACGGTAGCACAGTGGGGTCGCGGCTAAGTATGGAAATGGCATAGTTGGGACAAGTATAGATGATATCTGACAGTAATTAAAATCACTATCATAAGAAACCCTTCGATGCAAATCTGTAGATAGTGTTTAATTTTAAGAAATTGTTAGATTATTTCAAAAGCAACAATAACTCTTATTCTCTTAATTTTATCTCGATTAGTTATTTGATTAATTATTATAATATATGAATAAATAATAATTATAGTACTTAAATTTAGTATGAAATTGATATTCAATATTCAATAATTTAATATTGTAATTTTTGCGGAGATATTATAAAAATAATAAAGTAGTTGTATATTTCTTTACTTTAACGCGTATAAAAATTTAAAGGGCTTGATACAATATCTTTCAATAAAAATTTTTTGTTATTTATAACAAAATTATAAGTTTTATACATAAGAACTTTCATCAGAAACAATAATATATTTTTCTAAATCAACTTTTTGGAATGTTTTCAAATGTGCAATTAGACTTTTTCTATCACTTCTAAGTTTTAATATTAATAATATTATTATAAAATAAGTATTTACATATAATTTGATTGTTAACATTCAAAATTAATTTAAAATAAAAATTTTATTATAAATACAATAAATTGAACTATTAATTTAGAATCGGGTCATTATCTTATTCTTTTAGCCTTCTCCGTCTCTAACAACTTAATTTCCTTCCATCTGTTTCCCCACATACATCCAAGATGAGGAAATCAGCCTAAGTTCTGTTTAGCATGCTTCATAATTTTACATCGGTTATCGATCCGTCGAAACCTCATTAGTCTCTTCTTACGACTGGCAGAGGAAGTAATCTTATTCCCTTTCACAGATATGTGAAACATATGATGCACAAGTAAAGGGAAAAGAAGATACACTGTGTATGGTATTTATAGATTTGGAGAAAACGTATGATAGAGTTTCAAGATAGGTTTTAAAGTGGGTTTTAATGAGAAAAGGAATACCAAAAACGTATATCAATAGAGGATATGTATGATACCATTTGTAAAAGGGTAAAAAGTGTGGTCGGAGTAACAGTAGATTTTAGGGTAAGAGAAGGAATGCACCAAGGTCCTGTTTTAGTGATGGATGAAATTACTAGAGAAATACAAGAAGAGGTATAGTTGTACAAGTTTTCGCTAACGATATAGCGTTATAATGTAGAAGAAAATAGGCAAGAAATTAATAAAGGCGTGAAGATCATCTATTGTAGGTAAGGAGAGTATATAAAAAACGAGTTTGACAAAGGAGAACATGAAGTAGGTGAAATGAGGAGGAGATCAGTGACATAAAGCGAGGATCAGTTATGCAAAGGAGCGGTGGTCTTGATGAGGGTATAAGGCACAGGATTAAGTGCGGGTGGTTAAAATGGAGAGAAGCGTCTGGTGTATTATGTGATAAAAGAATTCCAATAAGGCTGAAAGGTAAGTTCTATAAAACTGTAGTGAGACCAGCTATGATGTATGGTTCAGTGTTGAGCGGTTGAAAAAACTGTGGTATTGACGAGAATGTAAGACACAGAATTAATTGTGAGTGGGGTGAAGTGGAATACTACCTAATGATATTCCTCTTAATTTTGCTACCTGCATCACGTTAAATAAATAAATTCATCTTTTTAATTTACATCTGCAGTTTATTTCTCAATAGTTTAAATTGTTATTGTCATTAATTAATTAAATAAAGCTGTTTTTGAGTACCTAAAATATATTTATTAGTATTATATTAATTTATAAAGGTACAATTTAGATATTTTTAAACTTATTATTCCATATAAATGCTCAATTTATAGTTAACAAATAATGTTTAAAAATGTCAAAAAATACATAACTTGTTCCTTGTTGAGACAATTATTTTTTGATAAATGGAAAAAGTTCAATTTAATATCTATAATCAGAGACGATCTTAAAAAAAAATCACGGGGGTGTGTAATCTTTAAATATGTCGATTATAATTTTAATTTTCTAATAGATTAGTTGAAAAAACCATCAGCATATTTTTAAGTGATAATAATAATAAGTCATTATTGATTATTGATTATTCTGCAACAGTAATTAAATTTTATTATTGATACATCTTAAAATTACAAATTACGAAATTTGGAAATTTAAAACTTAAATATCTATCGGTTAATGACCCTTGTTACCATATTATTATCCTTAATAAAATAATAAGTAAAAAAATGATATTGTTTTAAGTTTAACGGAACAAAACAATTTAAGGAAATGCGAAAGATGGAGAAACAATTCATTTTTTTATTCAAATCTATTTTGTACTACTCAAAAAAAATTTTAGGAAAAATTTAAATAATTTATTTTAATTGTTTATAACTCTTAAAGTTTGTTAATAAGTCACATATATTTGTATTTTATTCTATAAAAATAGGTCAATTATTTTATATTACCTAAAAATATCAATTTCCAATAAAAGAACAGTTCATGATTTACAATTTATGGCTCAAATAGGCCATCTTAAGTTTGTCTTGACGATACCTTTGCGCCGTAGATACAAGTCTTATTACTAGGCTATTGTGCACTTATGATAAAAATCCCGAAAATTTTCCTTAAAAGTTGAAAACGTAAAGTGAGGCAGAGGAAAAGACTATATCGTGACAAATAGATGAAGAATTAATGAAATTCTGACTGATTTTTTGCGATAAATCTGAAATAGCATATTTGGTACACTAAATACGTATGAAACAGTGTTAAGTGACACGTATAATTTTTTGTTCTTAGATGAACTACTCAGAAATTTTTATAATCGTAAAAAAACACTATTTTTCTATTGAATAAGTCAATAAGAAACCACTGCACTTAAACTTTANTCCTTGTTGAGACAATTATTTTTTGATAAATGGAAAAAGTTCAATTTAATATCTATAATCAGAGACGATCTTAAAAAAAAATCACGGGGGTGTGTAATCTTTAAATATGTCGATTATAATTTTAATTTTCTAATAGATTAGTTGAAAAAACCATCAGCATATTTTTAAGTGATAATAATAATAAGTCATTATTGATTATTGATTATTCTGCAACAGTAATTAAATTTTATTATTGATACATCTTAAAATTACAAATTACGAAATTTGGAAATTTAAAACTTAAATATCTATCGGTTAATGACCCTTGTTACCATATTATTATCCTTAATAAAATAATAAGTAAAAAAATGATATTGTTTTAAGTTTAACGGAACAAAACAATTTAAGGAAATGCGAAAGATGGAGAAACAATTCATTTTTTTATTCAAATCTATTTTGTACTACTCAAAAAAAATTTTAGGAAAAATTTAAATAATTTATTTTAATTGTTTATAACTCTTAAAGTTTGTTAATAAGTCACATATATTTGTATTTTATTCTATAAAAATAGGTCAATTATTTTATATTACCTAAAAATATCAATTTCCAATAAAAGAACAGTTCATGATTTACAATTTATGGCTCAAATAGGCCATCTTAAGTTTGTCTTGACGATACCTTTGCGCCGTAGATACAAGTCTTATTACTAGGCTATTGTGCACTTATGATAAAAATCCCGAAAATTTTCCTTAAAAGTTGAAAACGTAAAGTGAGGCAGAGGAAAAGACTATATCGTGACAAATAGATGAAGAATTAATGAAATTCTGACTGATTTTTTGCGATAAATCTGAAATAGCATATTTGGTACACTAAATACGTATGAAACAGTGTTAAGTGACACGTATAATTTTTTGTTCTTAGATGAACTACTCAGAAATTTTTATAATCGTAAAAAAACACTATTTTTCTATTGAATAAGTCAATAAGAAACCACTGCACTTAAACTTTAATCTGTAAAAGTTTTTAAGTTATAATAAAAATAAATATATTTTTTATATTTAACACAATTTATTCTTAGTTACTTGACTTAGTTATTATTTTTTTACACTGGTAAGATATCTCAAAATATAAATTATCACAATGGTAAATATTTGCAGGTAAAGTGCGTGGAAATAATTATGCACAAAAAATTATTTATATTCCAATCAACTAAAAACATCAGTTCTATTTGAATCAAATAGTTTTAATTTTATTGATTACACACGAGGAAATTTATTATAGTAAAATTAAATTAATTCGCTTAGCTACTAAAATACATTTTCTTTAGGGTATGTCCCTATTTGAGCATACATTGTTCGAATGGCTTGACCATGCTGTGACAGTTGTTCAGTGTTGTTAGGTTGATTGTTAGGAAGAAAACCATTTTGATGAGGTACAGCTGACCCTACAACTATCCGCGAAACATCTTCGACAGGAGGAACTGCATTATTCTCTAAATCTTGTAGTTCTGTGCCATCTATATCTACGACTTGATGAAATGTATTGTTGATTTCCTTTTTCATAGTATTCACAAGAGCTGTAAAGAATTTTTCTTGGATATCTCTCTCATCGGTATTACCGTCCACCTAAAAAAAAAAAGTTAATTTATTAATATATAGTGTGATTTATTAAGAATACAACCCTCAATTTTTTTGGTAAAGGTAGATTTTAGGGGTAACATTCGAAAGTTAAATGAAAACCTATAATTTATTTTTTACTATTAAATGAATAATAGTCTAAATAAAATTTTGTCTGGTCGACAACCATTTTATAACATTTTTTTTGAGATATTAGTATTTAAAGACTTAAAAAGATGAAAAGTAGGATTGTGTTTAGTGACTCTATATTTTTACTTTAACGCATAGATAAGAATTCTCCCTCTATTATAATTAAAAAGCATAATAACTTTAAATAAAAGAAAACAAAACTAGTTTTTGACCAATAAAATAAAATATAATTTGATTTGATTAGTCAAATTATCTTTTAAAAAACACTGTATTGAGCAATGGTTTGACCCTACTTGAAAATGGTGTTGTTATTTGGAGCCCTAATACATCTCATACCTACCATTTTAAAAATTTTCAAAGGGGATTTTTAAGATTTGCTTCATTTGTTTTGGGTACTTAACATAATTATTATATATACTCCCGTTCCAAATAAAATCAAGTTGACTTCACCTTCAAATCGTAGAGTAATGTAGGTTTAAAATGTTTAAACGTGTTGCTCAATGAAAAAAATTGACTAACCTACTTTTTGTCTTTAATGAATTTTAAAGATCCAGATTCTTAATATAGTTTTACACTCCAATAAGCAAAACTAATTATTTACTTAATGAAACGATAAGACGTGTTTCAAATAATGTCATGCGGACCCCTATTATGTATTTTAATATCAACTTTCTACTTTCTACTTATTACTTACTTAACACTTATTAAGTATTGTGTAGCTAAAATTATTTAAATTATGTGTAATATGCTATTTTAAAGTAATTTAATAAGCTTCCGACTATTATGATTATGTAAATAAATCTGAATTGTAAAATTGATTATGACCGTTAATTTTTATAACTAAAAAATTATTATTAAAAGAATTATTATACTATTAAAACAGATTTAATTTACCACAATCAAGCGATTATTTTCATCGAGTTGTTTGAGCATAGGCAATGTTTCTTCACGAAAATTTTCAAGACGACGTCGAAAAGCTAAAACACTATCATCTAATCTACCTCGACCTAACTGTAACTTTGAGCAATCCAAAAGTATCAATATTGGTTGTTGAGCATACTGAATTCCAAAAAAAAAAAAAAATGAAATAATAAAATACAAAAAAATAATTAAATCATAATAACATCAAGGTTTTAAGTAACTTGAATAACAAATTTAGGTTAATATTACCTCTTTTTCGAAATAGTTGAGCTGATTTATTGTTCTGGGAAAACCATCAATAACAACCCCTTCAGAAATTGTATACCTTGATAATTCAAAATTCAAAATTTCACAAACAAATTCCTAAAAAAAATTGTTTTGCGTTATTAGTTGTGGCTAGTTAAAGTTTTATATACCCAAGTAGTACACCTAAACATACCTTATTAACTAATTGACCATTACTAATAGCTTTTTGTACAGGATCGTTTTCAATTTTGGCTGACGCCAATGATCTGAGTGTAGGACCCATACTAACATGTCCCCAACCAGGATTGGCTCTAAGAACCTTTTGGCACAATGAACTCTTATTACTACCAGGGCCACCTATATTTAAAAAAATGATATTTTTTTAAAATATTTAATTGGAAAATACCGAATTCTTAAGTTTGAATCTGTATATGAATAGTACACAGAAAAACAAGGCAAGTCAATTTTTTTCAAAATTGAGAATTTGGTGACAAAGTATTATAAATGTAATATATCTTTGAAGCCGCCAATCTAGTGAAAAAAATAAGTTATTTAAAATTAATAGCCCTTGTAAGTTATGATGTATTGTAAAATATCTTGATGTTTTGAAATTAAAAATTTCTTTTTCTCAGTTTACATAAAATTGACATACCTGGTTTTTTTCCTAAATGAAATTGATGGTTACATTTTTTAAAGATACAATTTTCAAAACCATTGTACATAAAATGAGCTAGAGGAAAGAATCATTAAATTGATTCAACGATATCTGAATTATAAATTTATGTATTACACTTCAATGTTATGAATTTTTCCCATCGAAATTTACATATGATATAAAAGTAGATGAACAACACCAAATATTAAATCAATGACCTTAAGAATTTGTTTTGAATTTTATTATTTCACAAGTAAAATTTTAATTTATATTAATTACTTCATTATTTTTAAATTTGTTATAAATATTGAAAAATTAAATTTTACCAACCAACGACACAAATTACTTTTGGATAATTTGAATGTTTTAAATGATGACTATCATTGGGTTCAATAACAGTCTCCCGTGTTAAAACTTCTTCAGCATTTCTATTTGAGGCTATGTTTTGATGGTTTGGTATATGACCATTAGACAATGCCGGAGGTGAGGTTTCATTAAATCTATGTGCACTTAAAATTTGTAGCACCGATGAGCGAAAATCGTTATAAACTTCAGAAGGACTTCTTTCGCCGTTAACCTTTAATGTATATTAAATATCTTAATAATATATTTTTTTCGTAAAAAGAATAAACTTTACTGATATCAACATCCCTCTTTGATCATAATATTCTGATACTGGAGTTACATTCTTGTAAAAATTATTCAACTCCATTCTTGCAAGACTTAAAACTACATGACCTAGTTTGGCACCATAATCAATTTGTCGTTCCAAAACACTCTGACTCCACGCAATCAAAATTACACCATTTACTGATTTAATCTGGACCATATTAATTTTTATTAAGAAATATTTTTATAACTATATTTGAACATATTTTTAACTTACTTAAAGTATGCATAAAATTTGTGCATAAACTTAAAATATACTCTTCGAATTATCTTAAGTAAAGTATAGGGTTCAGGATTTAATGTATTTATAAGAATTGTTTGAATCATCTGTGCGATACCCAAATCCATGAAAATTTATCATATGTATAGTATAACAGGATTTTTTTTTTGTGCTAGGAGAAGTGATTCACACGAGTTCACAAAACTAAATTTCTAATTAATATACATTGATTAAGATTAAGAAAAATAAAAATTAATATCCAATTTTTGATTGATGTACACGGAATTTTTAAAGTAAATTTTTTAAATATATTAAGTCCCAAACCCTAGTAATGAGTGATAAGTAGTAAAATTTATACACCTTTTGCGTATATTCTACGACGTCACGCATATTTCTAGGAAACCCTGATATTAAAAATGTTTTGGCAGCTGGAGACATTTTTAATTCCAACATGAGCACTTCTGTTACGGTATTACTCGACAACTTGCTGAAATCTTCCATGTCTAAAATTAAGGGAATTAATTTATTTAATGTAAGCTAAAAACGTTATTTGTTTGTCTATGTTATTTGTATCTATTTTAATTATTTTTAGTTATTTAAAACGTCAAAAGTAAAGTAACCTAGGGATCCAACAAAGTGGATTTGAGATTTTTTTCTATTCTGTATTTAAAATAACTTTTGTAGAGTGCTTTGATGCGTATTAACATGAAAAAATTAACATACCCACCAAAAATTAAATGATTTTCGAAGATAAGTCATCGGAAAGTATTTTTATTTTTATTTTAACACATTAACCGTAGTCGAAGTGAAAAATATACTATTTTATAGGAACTGTTTTTAATTATGCCGACAACAACAGTTGCTAATCGTGGTCAAAGTAATTAAGGTTATTTAATATATAGGTATACATATACATACATATAAGTTTTGAGTTTTTATAATTTTTTGTTATAGATGAGTGGGATGCACAGGGTAGAGAACTTTTATCTAAACGTTATGGTGAAAATAAAGGGTTACTACACATTACCCTGCTTCCCACTTTTTCTCAATCTTCAAATTTTAATATCTAAAAAGTAATAATACAATACTTCTAATAGACCTGTCAAATTTTCATTTAGACCATTATCTTAATAGTAAAATAGTAATAGGTTCTCATTTAACTTCCAAAAGTTACCCCTAAAATCTACTCTAAATAATAATTTGTACGGTATATTTATATATTTTTCATATTGATTAATTGAATAAGTACAAAATATACATATATTTATTTTTAATGATGTTAGTGATAATAATCATTAATCATGTTTAAAGAAGAATATAAAGTTTTAATAAACAGACTACTTTTATATATAATAATAAGAAGTTAGTTTGATGATAAACTACATTATTAATTGGCCTATATTGCCTATGAAGCTAAATAGACGCCATCTTTTTTATGGCTAACACATTTTTGTCTTTATACTTCGTATACAAATTATTTTGTTAAAAGAGCGAAAAAGTTGTTGATAGCAAAAATGTGCATGTACGAAGGAATATATATACAGGAAAAAAATTATTGGACTGAAAAATGAGAGGATTATTTGGTTTCAGTCGTTATTACGAGTTATGAATCTAGTTTATCATTTTTATCTGTAATTAGATACTAAAGCTAAAACTTTTTGTGTAATATGCAAAAAATTATTTAAAATGGACAATTGTCAGTTGTGTGTACCAAGTTAATTTTTAAGGTTACAAGTTTGAAAGATATTGCAGACTTTTTAAGTAATTATAGGTTTATCAATTTTTTATTACAAACACCATTCAAGAGAAAACTATAAACTGACACTACAATGAAGAATTTCATTAAAAGATAAATACAATTTAACAAAATTAAAAATGATTTTTCCCTTAAAAATAATATTACTTTAAACAATAAAAATATAGCTGTTACCGCGTGGAGTAGTTTTATATTTCAATCGATAAATCGATGATAACTTAAACATAGCTTTTTTTTTCATATTTAAAAAATATTTTAATCATGCGTGTACATGATAAACATTTTGCTATTGTATTTATATTTTATGTTGAATATTTTGCATGTAATAGATGCCCAAAAAAGATATGCAGTATGAATTAGAATATTTAAAAATAATTAAGGGACCACACGATTATTGTACATGATTAATATAAATATAATATAATATAATATATTGAATTGGACGTGGTATGGTGCTGTAGATTATTCAGTTGCCGTTTTTGCGATTATATTCAACTGAGCTATTTGCTCTTTGTTTCCGGATAGGTGACCATACGAGAATATTAACAGTGATTTAATAGCCGTTTATGATTTCGGCTTATGGTTCAGTCATAATGAGGTTGCATCAGTTCGGCAGACTGTATAATAATCTAGTCAAATTTAGAGATAGAGTCGACCCCAAATAGCGGGGATAGAGATTAAGTAAATTATAATATAATATTAATAAAATATATAAATAATTTCAGTATTATAATACTAACATTTTCCCCTTTTAGTCACTTATAATCAATAAAAAAAAAAAATTTGTAGATATTTTTAAAAGAATTTGTAAAAACATTCATCGCTTTTATGTTTTTTTTTATAGTGTTAGGTTATTTCAATGATTTTTAGGTCAGGGACGTTAAGGGAACATATACGTTATGTGTTGGAACCGTCTAGACATATAAACATATTGTCTGGTAGCAATCGATACAGAAGTGTCAGATTTTAGTTTTCATATAACAAAATCTAGAACAATGACTATTTTTTAATATATTTGTATAAGGTATTATGTTAACTTTTCAGCTAGAAATATTCACATTTTAAATGAAAACCCCTTTCAAATATTTGTACAAACAACTGATTATACTAAATCAATTTTTATACTTTTATTGAGTCGACATAAATGTTATTAATAATTCAGCTGTTGCTCAAACAACAAGATAGTTACAACAATTTAATGTTTGAAAGTCACCCATCAAAGTTGAAGAATGAACAAAAGCTTTGAGAATTAATAAATCACCTTTTATATATCATTTATTTGTTTAATTTTATTTAGATGTATTGAAAGTTTTACTTAATAATACTAGAACAAAATTACAATTATAATAATTGTTCTATCAAATAATTACAAATATAAAAGAGATAGACGGAGGAATCACCAATATGTATTCAAAGCATATCTCTTATTACTTTTATTTAAAAAAATACAAATTCTCTATAATTAAATAATATTACCTTCATTGTAGAAAATGTCTTAATAAAATTTAAATTATCAACTTATTGCACTCGAAGGAATTACATGAAATGTAATAAAATTAATTTTTTGATTTTTTTTTTTGTAAATAATTATTTATTATGAAATTTATCTTACCATTTCCAACGGTGTACTGTTGAAGTAGATCTGTCATATTTATATGTACAATTCCTCTTTTTTCTGTCATCAAATTGTCACAATGTGTCACCTTCCCACTGCCAGGTCCTCCTACTCGTTAAATTAGATTATAGAATAAATAAAAGTATAATATATAGTTATATAATATTATAACGTCCAGATTGTTTTTCTAGTAGCATGGGGTAACACCAGAGAGGAATCTTGTAATATATTAAAAGGTGCATGAAGTTTTATATGAATACCCAGGAATTTTACATATTTTAACGGCTAGGAAATTTTGCGTTTAACGTCTAAGGAAGAGTTGTTATGAAAAGAATTTGATTTTTTTTCCTTTTACAATCGGTTTACTTTCATTAAGTGAGTATCGCAAATGATTTTGTGCATCAACCCAATTTATCTATTTTTTTACGAAAGAGTATTTAGAAGCATATCATCTTTTTTGCTATTCAAATTTTACTTCCTGCTTTCTAAGCAAATAGGAACCTTTGAAGACCAATGCTACTAGGATTAATTTCAAAATACCAACCAAGAACAAAAATAATTGGAACTTTCGGTGAGTCAAATTTAACATGACCGTTTGTTTGTGAGAACATTTCAAAATCATTTCCATAACCAACATTGATCTCATTACGATCCCAATTTGTTCTACCCTTTGAACTATTATTATAATTATTATCATCAGGGTTTTTGTCTGAAACATAAAAAAATATCATCAGTTAAAATAAATAATAAAATTTTGAATGGAAATTTATTTACTTGTTAATGTGTGGCATAATGTAAGTTAGATAATTAAAAAATACTGTAAATCAATATGTTTAAATATTCGATAAATCTTAAGTAAATTTATTTAACTTTATCCATAGTTAAAAATACCTAGTACAGTTGGAATCCAACAAAGTAAATATCTAGTACATTGGACTCGAGCATAGATAAAAATTTGACAATGATTAATAACATTAGTATAAAACGCTTCTATGTGGTCATTTATAAAAAAAAATAGTTTTTTAAATATCGGAAATTTTAGAAATGTTGACCTACCCGCTTTTTACTGACTCAAAATTTAAAAAAGAAAAAATTTGTTTACATATGTTTTTATGTTCAAAAAATTCTTATACTTGAGGTTTTGATTAGATTTTCAAAAATGTAAATTATAAGAGATATAGTTGTCTTAGGAATTGAAAGAAATTTGTGCTGATAACTTTAAATAGATTCAAAGCTTAAGTTTTCTCTGATAAACTAACAATACACTGATTTGTTAAGTTATGTATGATCATTTTTATTTTGTCACGATAAATTATTTTAATCCTAATCATTTAAAACTTATTATAAAAATTAGCATTATTAGATATCATTTCGTTATTTGAAAAAATACTTTAAAAAAATGTAAAATCACTAAAAATAAAATAGAGCACATGCCAAGGGAGATATCTAAGCTCATTAAATATGACTTTGATATTAGGTCTGATGATTGAATTTTAGGCCAATTGAATATCTTTATAATAAAATTTTCATCAATTTTTTTTTACGAAATGATATAGGATTAATTTATGTCACTAGTTGAAAGACAACAAGGTTATTTAATGTTTATTCAGGACCAATTTATCTTCTTTCTTACAAAGTTTTACAATGTGATTGCAAATAAAAACAATAACAGTGAAACTTTATAGTAAATTGATCAATAATGTTGTTATTGAATAGTTTTCCTAATTAATTCGAATTATGATAAAAATTAGACAAAAATGAATTTTTCAAGAAATTTCTAAACTTATAAATTTTTTAATAAATCGGTTAAACTACAGTCTTACTACAAGTGACCCTAAATGACATTATAACAAGAGTTATTTTACTATTTTGCGTCTATTTTTTTTATAGAATATAAGAAACTTAATTTAAAATTTGATAATTTTGTATAAAAGGTGAATATTATATCTAAATTCAACGAGCAGTTTTGTTTAACCTTAACCTCGACTACAATCAATGTTTAAAGCAAATTTCGTCAAATCGTTCCCTGATTTTTTTTAGGAAAACATTTACTATAAAAACGGAAATAAACGAAACTCGCTTCATTAGCTCAAATTCGAGCATGACCGGCAGCTTGTGAGCTTCACTGGCATGAGTGAGAAATGGGGAGAATATTACGGAAAGGTAAAATGTGCATTTCCTTTGGAACTGGAGAAAGTACTCCGAATTCTAATATATTCACAGGTACAAAAGATCCAGTACAAAAATATTTCCGGCAATCTTCGTTGACAGCATCAGAGTCAAATTATCAAAATGCATACTTCACAGTATTAGAAAAGGAGCAGACAAAATGGAACCTAGCGAAGAAGGAACTAGCTGAAAATGAGGATTCTTCCCAGGCACCTACCGTTGCCCAAAGATGATGAGTTTATGACGGAATTGGGAATGACGCAAGAGCAGCCAATGGAATGCGAAGCAGCAGACACCCTTTAGTTGTCCATCGGAGACGGAGAGCTGTCGTACGTCGACTTGCCAGACGTAGAGCTGTGTACATAAATACAGGTGTACGGCCGCTGGCCGGCAATCATCTGTGATTAGAGTTGTTTACGATCGTGTGTCGATCTTTATATATTACTATCATTGTCGCAATTAAAAAATTAATGCTGTTATTTATAAGTTGTTGTTGTTCTTTAAATTGAATCAAACTTTTATTTAATTCATTGTCGTTGTTTACCGCCACCACGACATATCTTTTGAAATATAAATAGGAATGCAAAATTTGCGGGAATAATTTATTAGAAATAAATAAAAAAACAAACTAGATGACTCGTGATTTATTCTTGACATATTTTTAATTCTATTTATTAAAGTAATTTTTCATTAGAAAACATTTTAAAAGTATTTTCAAAATAGACATAGACATTAGTTTGAAAAAAATATATAAAGAAATTACAAGTAACAAATGTTCCAATTTAAATATTTAGTATAAGACATACAGAGTGATTGACATAACGTTTTAGTAGATTTCATCTAAAATAATTACAACTTAGAGAATTTTTTTTTTCTTATTTAAGTAGTATTTATTTCTCAATTTATGATTGGTTAAATATTTTTTTGGTTTATAAGGGTACTAACTTTTTTTTAAATAGCAACATATATATTATACTTGTTCATATTATAAAAAAATGACCGGGTCGATAACAATTTTTTAATCAGTACATCGAAAGTTGGGTTTGGTTTGAATAATTTTATACTTGGGTGGCTGGAATAGCTTGACAGGGTAATGTGTCATGATAAATATAATACACACAATATACCTCCCACCTCGCCACTAGTCTACATTTAAAAATATCAATAATTCCCAAAATATAGGTTCAAAAGTTGTTATTGACCAGACATTTTATTAGATGAATCATTTTCTATTATATGACCAAGTTAAATATGTATGTTAAAATTAAAAAATATAAAGTTGATAAAGATAATGGGCAAGAAAAAAACCATTTAAAATTAAGAAATACTTACTCATTAACAAAACAATATATATATATATATATGTTATTATTATTTTAGGAGCAGTAAGTGATCAAAGATAAATCAATCACCTTGGATAATAGATAAAAAAAATAAATAATAAATTTAAATTTAAAAAAATTTCAAATTAATTATTAAACATAATTGGATTTAATTTTGAAACAAAATATTTTTAGACTATTTTTATGTTGAAAATAATTTGATGAGAGTTCGATTATCTTTATTTTGATTTGACATTTTTGACATCGAAAATTATAATTTTTTATACAAAAATTGATACATACGAAGTAAAAATCAATAATTTAATAAAAAAAAGTTCATAATTTAATTGTAAATTCATTTCTGTTATAATATAACGGTAAAAAAAATAGAATACTATATCATAATGTTATATTTAAATTATTTTTTTATAAAATTTTTAATGGTAACTAATATTTTAGAAAAATAACTAAAATTGTTATGAAAGAATTAAATACACCCTATTTAGAAATTAGTTCATAGTAATATTTCTAAAGAAATATCTGTATAAAAAGTTTTAACATTATTAAGACATAAAAAAATATATTAAATCAGCTTGGCTATTTTTTGAATAGATATTTTTTCATATTATATAAGGTGTTCAGTAAGTCAGTAAACGGGTTTATATTGTTCTCATTGTTTATAACAATTGACCTGTTTCTTTATTTACTGAACATTCTGTATAACATTATTTTACTAGAGCTTTCTTTTATTAAATTGAAAAAAAATTATGTGCATTTTTTATTTTTGTATTTAAAATAAATAGATTAAATGTGCTCGATTATGTTTTATTACTATTATGTATCTTCGTTATTATTTTATAACAAAAATCAAAGAGGATGCAGAGAGTCTTAAGAAATAATGTTCAAAATAGAATAATATAAAAACAGATAAACAACATTTTCTATAGAATTATATATTTAATAAGAATTTATATTAACAAGCATCGATAGTAAAATTAGAAAATTGCCTATTAGAACTTTCCCTTCTCCAATCATTAATCGAAAGGTCAGTGAATCGATCACTTGGCCTCCACTTTTTGAATTATTCTTACGTCTTTTGATTGGTCTCGTGAATTCACATTGAAATCATTAAAACTATAATAGCAATCAAAAGCCTATATGTTAGTCGTTTAAACCCTCACTAGGGTGGTGAATCAAATAACCATGACCCATATTCATCCGTGACCTCATTGACCTTTCATTTAAATATATAGTAAGTTAAACTTACGTTCGTGGTTATAAGTTTGTTATAAAACCAAACGAGTAGACAAAGCAATGTCTGGCATATGAGTGGACTATGACTGGCTGTTAATGATATTAGTACTCACAATATGTTTCACTGATACTTTGGTGCTATAAAGGGCGTCAAAGAACTGTTGTTATAAAGAATAACACTTGTTTGTGTTTAGCAAACTCAAAATTTAAAATATGGTCACACGGATTGGTCACCCGTTGCCTATCTTAACACTAGTTAAGTCAAGCCGTCAGGGTAGCGGTTATGCGAATGAAAAATCATTGCTCTCCTCGTTTCGGAACACCTAGTTGTTTACTTGTAGTTTTCGCTTTTGTGTCCAGTCGTCATTTTTCTAACTAAAATTATCATTTAGTTTTTCTTTGGGTTTTTGACTGCCATATTGTTGACAAATTGTAACGGTAATACGTTTAAATATTGTTATTTGTAGAAAATTTGCTAACAATCAATTTCCTAACATTAATTTTTAAATAAAATTTATAAAAATTTTGTGTTAATTTTAAATTTCTTATTGAATATTGGTCTATTAGTAATATAAGTTCATTATTACAAAATGTTGTTACTGACATATTGAACAAATATTGTTTAGCAGTATATTATAAATTTAAAGTCAGAATCTTACAAATATTATTGAGATTAATCACTAGTATTCTAGTACTACTTGATGATAGGTAGTAAAACTTTATCCAGTTGAATCTCATAAGTATTTACTCATTTATAAAATATCTTGCAAAATTAAACTATAATTATAAAATTTCGTTGGCAATCAGTTACAAATCATTATTTTTATATTTCTTGCTTATACTCAATTTGTAATCACTCGTAACTTAACATTATCTAGTAATCTCAGAAAACTATGTTATTTCTTCATTTAAAATCTTATTAAACAAAACTCACAAAATTGAATATTAATTGTTCCTTATATCACAAAGTTTCTTGATAAATTATTCCCATTGGTATTCAGACTGATTTACTTAAAAAATATTTTGCAATTTTTAAAACTTAAGAAGAAATTAACTGCTTGATTTTTAGAAGTCAATTATTTATAGAAATAAATATATTTGAATTACAGTTGTAATTAGCACAAATCTATGCATGTTGTGTATTTTATTTATAATTTTAAGCATGTTATATAATTAATTCATAAATTTATATTTATGCAAGTCGCTTGTTAAACTCATTATGATCTTGTAAATTTATCACTTATTTTATTCATGTTTTTTATTAACAGGTTGTTCGAATAGTCCCGAGACTGACGCATAGATGGCGACTTTAATAACTTATCCTTATGATTTTTAGTTAGTATACCTATCTTCAAAAGAAACGAGTCAAAATTGTATGACATTTTAATAATGTATTCCTATGTTATAGTCATTAAAGTGAAGCTACTTTTGTTTTTTTGTAAATATGGATAAAAATAAATTTCGTATATTGATTTAAGATATAATACATAGGGCTGTTTTGTTCTATTAAACAAGATTAAGAAGGAATTTTTGCGTCGATATGTGACAAAAGATGAAATGAGGAATTTTCACTACAGTCCAGAATTGAACAACAGACAGCTGACAACGCAACAATCAGCAGGCAAAGTTATGGCTTCGGTATTTTGGGATGCCCATGGGATTAATTGAATACCTCGAACATGGTAAAACAATCAATAGCGATTACTAAATTGCGTTATTGGAGCGCTTGAAAACCAAAATCGCGAAAAAATTACCGCATATTGCAAAGCAAAATATCCTGTTTCACCAAGACAATGCAACGTGTCACAAATCATTAAAAACGACGGCATAAATGCATTATTTGGGCTTCAAATTGCTGTTACACCCACCGTATAGTCCAAATATGGTCCCCAGCAAGTATTGTCTCTTTGGAAATCTAAAGCAAATGCTCAAGAAAAAAAGATTGAGCTCGAATGAAAAAGTTATCGCCGAAACTGAGGCGTATTTTAAGAACAAAGATAAATTGTTCTATTCGAAAGGAATAGAAATGTTAGGACGTCGCTGAAATGAAGCTATCACTCTAAAAGGAAACTATCTCGATGATTAAAGTCAAAATTTGCGAAAGAAATGTGTTTTTATTTGTTAGCCCCGGGACTTTTCGAGCGACCTGTTAGTTTTTGTCAGAATAAAAAATGATTTAAATTGTAACATAGAAATAAATTAGTGTTTTCTTATAGTTTGATATTTTATCTAGCTGTTGTTTACACATTTATACAGTCCACTAGAAAATATTCAAAATAATTTGGTCATTTAACCAGTGCCAAAATCTAGATCTTACATTATAATACTAATCACAATTATTCATAATTGTTAATTATGTTCATTATAGTTTAACTTCAATAAAATTGAAATTACAAAAACTTTAAATCTATTTAGAAAGTTCAAATAGGTGTTTAGATTTTTCAAAAGTCAAATTTGAAAACTCAGTTAGTCTATCGGCTATTATAGTGCGCCTACAACAACAAATGAAAAAAATAATAAAAATTAAAATAATAGTAGTTAGTCATTTGTTGAAAGTTTTAATGCATCCGTTCCGTTAAGTTTAAATTAATTTTTGTCAAATAGTATTTAAAAATTTGTTGTAAAACTTTTTTTAGTTAAGAAACCTCATGATGTTTCATAATTAAATTTTAACTAAATAATTTAATAGAAGTGAATGCATTCAAATAACATGACGCATGCCATGTTTTATAAACTATATTGAAAATTAATAATTTAAACTATCTAAAATTATAATTGTTTAGAAACTGGTACGATGGAATTTTTTATTAATTAAATTTCTTCGCATTTGTTTAATTTTAATATGTTTTATGATAAACATTTTCAGTTTTATTATTTTTTATTTATATGACCTCATCAATAACATACAATAATTTGTATTAAATTACTAAGACAATTAAAAAACTTACCTGTGTCCAGACAAATTCCCATAGTCCCATGTAAGGGTATTTCAAATCAAAGGACACGGTGTGGATAAAACACCGTCCATTTTGGTTCTCACACTTAACCCGGATCGTTCGGGTTACACATGTCAACTTTTAAGTAAATAACCAAAGCTTAAGATGAGTAATTATTATTATTTTAAATTAAATTAACACTAGCCCTGAAAACAAGCTCACACAATACCAAAACAAAATTAAATAAAAACGAGCTTTTAATCGATAACAATTTATGTGTTCAGACGAGCGCTAACTTTTCGACGGTATTGATGGACTTGCGTGGACAAGTACTAACAACTGACAAACGAAGTTTGTGATATTGTTTTACAACGAGCACATTAGAAGGGTTATCCGCCTGTAACGACACCTACCGGTCAAAACTGCCCCTCATTTCAACAAACCTCTTAAATTTAAAAGTCTGTCAACATTCGTTTTGTAGTAACATAATGTATAATTAATGTTTAATGCGCATATTTTTACTGTAATTGTTAATAATAATGTCAAGAGTACTTGTTATAGTCCGAAATTTGAATTTATGGGAACTAAGAGCATTGAACTCACTTATTCCATTTTGTGCTTAAAATAAATGTTGTTATTTATCATTAAATTAAATTTTATAAATCAAATATTAAATATTTAATTTTTGGTGATACTACTGTTAAATAATTATAATTTTATAAAATTGATAACAGACTCAAAACATGAGCATTAATCTAATATTGAAATTACTAAATATTTTATGGTTTTGACTCATTAATAAATTGAGTTAACTTATTGAAAACTAAAATAACAATTCAATTAAGTTAACTTTAATGTTGTTTTTTTTTTTTGTTATTATAACACAAAAAACGCATGTCATTATAAAATCAAATATTCGTATATCATATTTCAATGGCAACGAAGAATTTTTCTAGTACTTTAAAAATGTTTACAACTATTGGATAAAAGAAACCAGCTCAGTGGAGTTGTGGCATATTTATTAAAAGTATAGATATCTGACAATGATTAAAATTACTATGATAAAAAACGTTTCAATGAAATTCTAAAGATAGTGTTTACTTTACAAAAGGAATTGTTGATTTTTTCTAGAAGTAAATTATTATTATTAATTTACCTTTAACGTCCTCTTTGAAAAGTTATTATTGCGTTATGAAGGACAGTCAAATCAGCTACATTTCGTTAATTATATCCTGATTTTGAAGTTTTATGATTTATAAGTATAACATAGGAATAAATACATATTATAACAATTAAATTTAGTATTGTAATTTTTTGGAGAAGTTATAAAAAGTTGTACACTTCAATACCATTTTGACAAACTTGTATCAATATTATAAAAAATTTATAGGTTTATATAAAAAAAAAAGAGAAAATGTTGGGACAATTTCTTTTAACGCGTAGTACGTAAACTAAGCTTTAATTTGACATATGTTTGAAGTTCGGAGTATTTCAGGAAAAATTTTTCAATTTTTGATGATGACTTTAATGAAATACAATTTGTGATCTTATGTTGTATCGTTCAGTAATATCAGTCGGATGACAAAAAAGTGGCACAGACACATACAAAAAAAAATAAACACATCATAGTAAAATTAATAGTTTCTCAGCTTTGTATTGAAGCTAAAATACTATTGAGTTACAATTTAACTACGATTCTTTACTTCATTATAATCATTTTAAGGTTGCATCAGTCAGCAGTTTTTTTTTTTTATTATTGAGGCAAAATTTTCTCGTTAACTTAGGTTATTTGAATTACCATTAATTCAATAAATGGAACATAATGTACGTTTTAAATTCCTACCTTCAATTTCGGTATTCAAAAATAAAATGTTTTTAACGCAAAATCGATGATTCTTCGATAGATCATTTTTAAAAACATTAATCATACAGCTATATGAAACTTTTAATTTTTTATTTGAGCTATTTTGGTGTATAGGTAATAAGTGTAACGACTTAATTTACGATTTAAAAGATATATATATATATATATAATTTTTTTATTTTAAATAATTATCGAAAATAATTGTTCTAAAAATTGTTGTTAATACCTTTTTATACAGAGGTGACGATCTATTAACTGAAACAATAAATAGCTCAGATCAATATTAAAACTATAACGATAACCGAATGGTAATTTTTCATAAAACTTAAGCGAAGAATTTGATCAGAACCAAACTGATTGTTCTCTTCATCTGAAAGTATTAATATTTTAATAATTAAAAATATATATATTTAATTATATAATCACTATTTAAACTATAACGTTTATATTAAATAATATCATACATTTTAAAAGTTATACGCGTATTAATATTTAATATTGATGTGTTTAAAATAACAATTTTAAGTTTTTCGAATTACTAAAACAAATAATTACTCAAAAAAAAAAATAAATAAATAAATAAACACAATTGGTACTGTTGAATTTAATGCACATTCAGTTTAATATTATTTTTAAATTATTCAAGTAAAATGTTATACTTTATTTCCTAATGAAGTATGATTTCAATGATTTATTATTCAATTATTAACTTAGTTTAATACATAATATAAATTATTTTTTAATGATATCTAAAAATTGAACATCTTGTAAATCTCGATATAAATATGACGTACTCAATTGTATATTTTTTTTCATTGAAATAGTTAATTTAAATTGAAATATTTGTACATATACATAAAATATTATTGCTTCTTAATCATTATAAATAATTCACTACCTAACATTTAAACATACAATATACAATAATAAATTTGTTGTTAATAAATAAAGTAATCATAAATTATTATAACTTAACTATTTTAAAAAAGTAAATAAATTTTTTCTTAATTAACATTTTTTAAAATGCCTATTAATTTCAAAATGTAATTATAATTTGTAAAAAACCATTTCAAACTATTAAGATTCTGTACTAGTGCTCAATGTAGCTTTAACGGCTGCCTCATGAGCCTTCCTAATGGCTTCTAACGGTGGCCGTGGTTCAACTTCGGGCAATATGACATCCTCGTTAATGGGACGTCTTGGTTGAATGTTATTATAATACCGAACGGTATCTACACAGTTGATTGTTGGCGAAGGACTCTTCTCTATGCTTTTTGGCTTTGCCGGTCGCAGGGCCATACGAACACGACGGGCTACATTAGACCAGAAGAATCCTAAAATTTTTTTTTAAATCTTATATTTTATTCTAAAAAATATTTATTAATTCTATCAAACGTATATCTGACCTTTAGCAGACGATTCTGGACAAAATGACACTCGTTTTTTAGCTTTTTGACTGGCAGGCGTTCCGTCCGACATAACTGGATGATTGGGTGTTTGTTGCATAGGAGTATGATAAAAACTGGGGCTATCTACTAGTGAAGCGGCGGGAGTGGCCGCCCCTTCAACGTTTTCAGTAGAACTTCCTTGCGAAGTACTCGTGTAAGGTGTGTACGGGATTGTCGGACTACTTTCGGCTACAGGACGCAGGAGCAGATCTTTGACGCTGGCCAAGCTGGGCCGATATGCTCTCAATACGTTTCGCCGAACGGGCGTTTCTTTCAGACGGACACCACTGTCGACCATAGATGGCCGTTCGTTCTCGTCAACCGGTGTTCGGTGTCTCTTGCGGCTGTTGGTCGATAATACAGCAGCCACACTGGCGGCTTGCAGTTTTTTGGTGACAGGAGCTACGGCTCGAAATCGGCGTCGGATCAACATGACCGGGGTAACTGACACCATCGCATGGTCCCGGCGCTCGTGATCGTGCCTGTGTTTAAGGCAGCAGAACACTCGTTTACAGAGTGAACATCTTACCTGCAGCCGACATGTACGTGAACTCTACATAAATATAGGAATTTCAGTGTTTTTATTGAATTCCAATTATACTCAAATGTGTTTATTAAACATATTTGGATAGAATTAAAATCTAGTAAAAACACACTAAATTTAATATTATGTTTTGAATAAAAAAACAAATTAAAAAAAAAAACCCAGCATAGTGGTGACGTGGCATAGTTAGCTTAAGTAAAATGATATAATAGTACATTACATAGGCTTTAATTTAAGATATATATATATATATAAAAGTGACAGTATTCCAGAACACTTTCAAAAGTTAAATTGAAAAAGTTAATTTTTTGTAAATAATTTATCATTTTATATCCCCCCCCTGTGGGCAGGTAAAGGGTCAGATTTATAAATAAAAAATACCA
Organism: Daktulosphaira vitifoliae; assembly: GCF_025091365.1. Lineage (NCBI taxonomy): Eukaryota > Metazoa > Arthropoda > Insecta > Hemiptera > Phylloxeridae > Daktulosphaira > Daktulosphaira vitifoliae. The sequence goes on from NW_026099573.1 coordinate 25,377,181, forward strand.
AAAGATAGGTAAAGACATCAAGCATCTATAAAAAAAAATGTATTAATTAGTTCATTTTTGAAAAAGTTTTAAGTAAAAAAAATTGAGAAAATTAGAGATTTTTAAATTTGTAATTTTTTAGGAGATACCACCCCCATTTACGGAGAACGATGGAATTTTTTTCAATTTATGAGGGTAATTTCTTCGACTAGATACGATTTGTAATCTTTTGACGTATCTTAGAAAGAAATCGGTTCAGTGAGAGCTGAGAAAAAGTGGTAACAGATACACAAAAAAAATAACACATCATAATAATTTTATTTATATTACACGTGATTGATAAGTTGGTCATTGAAATATTGTTAGTAGCACTATTATAGTGTCTGATGATTAAAAAAAGGTTTCATTTTATAGACAATTGTGATGCTTCATAATTAATTAATTTTTTTATACGGCATACGAAGTCGAATGAGAAGTTAATAAAAAATTAATGATGTATGAAACATCTTTTTTTTTTATTATAAAATTAGGAAATTTAAACCATTATTGAACAATTAAGTGTGGCAGTAATTAGATAATTAAAATACCCTTGTGTGATCAACAAGTATGACAAATTTATTTAAATTTTTAACGATTTTTAGCTTCGATGCGAAGCTGAGAAGGTATTAATTTTACTATGATGTGTTTTTTTTTTTTTATGTCTGTTGCCACTTTTTCTCAGCTCTCACTAGACCGATTTCTTTCAATAGTACGTCAAAAGATCACAAATCGTATCTAGTTGAAGACATTACCCTTAAAAATTGAAAAAAATTCCCTCGTTCCCCGCAAATGGGGGAAATATCCAAAAAAATTACAAATTTAAAAATCGCTAATTTTCGAAATTTTTTCACTTTTTTTTCTTAAAACTTCCATAACTTTTTGAAAAATCAACATATCTACATAATTTTTTTTTATACTAAAACCTTAGATATTGTCCTTTCATTTGATATCATTTTTTTGAAAATCTATCACTTAACCTGCTCATTGGGGGGGATTTAAAATAGCAACTTTTTTACAAAAATTAACTTTTTCAACTTAATTTTTGAAAATGTTCCGGAAATACTGCGTCCTTTAAACATATATCAAATTAAAGCTTATTTTATGTGCTATAAAATGAAAAAAAAAAAATTTATCCCGACACTTTATCTTCTGCATTTAAACGGCTGCCGTAGTTAAAAAAACACTATTTTTGTGTTAATATTTTCGATTTTAAATTTTCAACTTAAAAGTGCTATAACTTTTCGAAAAATGTAATTATCAGCACAAATTTTTTTTTTTAAATACATTATAAGTACATCTTTCATTTGACATACTTTTTATTAAAATTAGACAATTTCCCCATATATAGGGGGCATTCAAAACTTGAAGTATTGTATAAAAAATAGAACTTTTTCAACTTAACTTGTAAAAGTGTTCCGGAAATACTGCGTCCTTTAAACATATATCAAATCAAAGGTTATGTTATATACTATCAAATGAAAAAAAAAAATTTGTCCCGACATCTTATCTTCTATGTGGCAAATGGCTGTCGAAAATTAAAAAAAAATGTAATGTTTGCGATAAAAATTACCTTTTATCGAGATGTTTTTTGTACTTAAAACTACCATAACTTTTTCAAAAATAATATTTTTTTGTATTGAAACCTTAGATATTTCCCTTTCATTTGATATAATTTTTTTTGAAAATCTAACACTTATTCTGCTCACTGGGGCAATTTAAAATAGTAACTTTTTTACAAAAAATAACTTTTTCAACTTAATTTTTGAAAATGTTCCGGAAATACTGCGTCTTTTAAACATATATCAAATTAAAGCTTATTTCATGTACTATAAAAAAAAAAATTTGTCCCGCGACCTATCTTCTAAGCGCAAAAGGTTACTGTATTCAAAAATATGCTATTTTAACAAATTTTTTTTTTATAAATTAAACACTATCTACAGATTTGCATCGAAGCGTTTTTTATGATAGTGATTTTAATCACTGTCAGATATCATCTATACTGGACCAAACTATGCCACGACCCCACTGTACCGCCATCCCATTGTGCTGGATTTTTTGTTAAGTGAACAATAATTTTTGTTATAATAATAAAATAGTAAAATTAAAAATTGGTTGGTCTTGGGTTTCTAATTAACAATTATTTTGTTAAATCGATCAAAAAAAAATGTATAAAATAAAAAAATATACTATGGTATGTAAAAAATATTATCAACGTAGATTAATAAAAAATTTTGTTTTTGTTAAATATCTATTACATTAACTGATAAAAATCACGTTATCATTAATTGTATCCAGATGAGAATTAAAAAGATTATTTTTACCTGGATCTAAATAATATTTTATCGAATTATTTTTTATCATAGATAGATGTCTTTGTTATAAATGCTCAACAAAAATGTAGAAAAATAATTTTAATGTATAAAATATTTAAGAATTTTTTTAATTGAATTGTTCATGTATAGAAATACTGAATAACAGGGCTATTTTCAATTTTTTTAAAAGCAAATTAATTTAATGACCGAATTGGTTTCTTAAACTACATATAGTGATGAATAATACAGTTGCTAAATATAAATTATAATCAACTCACTATTGTTGATCTCGGAAGCATCATTAATTATAAATAAATATTGTGAGCAGTGGCATGGCCAGATTTTTATGATAGGGATCCTATAGTAAGAACATCTAAAAAATTCAATTTTTTGAACTTTTTTCTTTTTACTCAATATTACATTTTAGAGATGACTATTGTTGCCAATGAAGCGGTTTCTCTCGTACACTGTCTACGCCACTAATTGTCAGTGATACAATTTATATAGAATGATATATAACAAAATTTCTCATGAAAAATCGATACTTTTTCGGGAAACTCTCTTTTATTTTACTTAGAGAAGAAAATGTTAAAATTAAAAAGATATTAAGTTTTGACAACTATTGAAATATTGTTTATGATTTTTTTAGATTTTAAATGAAAGGATTTTATCATTTTTATAATGACGTCCATATAAGACTCGATATATCTAAACTTAATAACATGTACACTTACTAAACTTGTTCAAATATTTTTATCGGACAGGCATATCATTTGTAAATGATTCATTTTATAAAAACAAATTAAATATGTCATTTAAAATACCTAAAACTGATAATACATTTCCATTTTTTAGGCCAAAAGGTTTATGTTCGTAAAGTTATATTTCAATGAAAATTACTTGACGGAAATGCATACATAAAAAATATGAGTATATTACTAACTTGTAGTAATAACTTACTCATACTTATACTTTATGACAACCTTAGTCAAAATTTAAAGCTGGTAAACTATCTAGTAAAGTATTAACATTATTTTGCTTAACTCAAGTACAAAATTTATATAAATACTTTAATTTTATGCCTTCATTGTAAGTTTATTTTTATTTTCATTTAATGTTATGATTTAAATGTTAAATATTCTGATAATTTAAAAAAATAATATTAATGTTAAATAGCAATTCAATAAAAATTCTTAAATTTATGATTTATTTTATTTTTTTTAGGATGTTTAGTAAAGGTATCTTAAGCAACTAATATTATTATTTTTCAGTAAAACATAATATATTTTTTACATTCTCTTAATTTTTCAAATTAATTAGTAGATAACAAATGCATAGTAAAGAAAAGTTTGTATTGTACGATCCATACTCGAATATTTAATTATTCTAAATAATATTCACAAAATCAAAAGCATCGATAATTTTTACAAAAAATAACCAAGAAAATTTTTAGTTGTTATTTACAATATAAGAAGTCTCTTTTTTTAAATAACGATTCATAACCGATTACAAGTTTTATACGTACCAAAAATACTTGATTCATTTTTGTAAGATTTTCTGAATTTTTAGAATAATACTGAAGCACTTTCTTAAAAATCGTCTCGTCAAAATAAAAACTACTATTAAACATTTAATTGAAATAAATTATTAGATTTTTTACAATATTTTAGCGAAGTTCTTATGATGCACATGTCTTACAACTTAAGTACAGTTTGTTTATATTGAACAACGGGAAGTCGAACTGGCAGTAAAAGTGTTATCACATAATATATTGTGTATAGGTAACATTCAACAACACTGACTTCTCGTAGTCCGAATTAATTTAGAAAACCCCACATCGTTATCTCTCGACAAATTTTATGAATCATTATTATTGTTATTATTTACTTCAGGCAACTCTCGATGTAAGAGTAAAATATTCGAAATTAATTTAGTAGGGAAATCTCTAAGCACGTCTTCACAAGTAAATATTTTGTTCTTTAAAGTTTAAAATCAACAGGTAAAAATTTAAAATTTTACTCACTCATTCTAGTTTGGATTCAATATATATATATATTTTAATTTCATTTATAATAATATTACACTATAAAATAAATATATAATTCATACAAAATTAAAGATTCAATCATTTGCAATTATTTAAAAAAATTACTATTTGTTAATTTATAATTTAACGGACCAAAATATAATTTTTTAGAATATTTAGGAAAGGAAAATACTTTTCTAATGAGTTACAATTTATTATGACTCATACATTTCATCAAGAACATACACAGTCTATAAAAAAAGATCTTTTAAAAAAATTTGTACTCCAAATCAGATGGTTAGCTTTCCATCGAAAAAAAATAAAAATTGCAATTATTAATAATTAATAAGTAATGTAACAAATTTAAATTACCTAAATAAAATTTTTTAAATTTGTATAAGAACGATGTTCTCAAGTGTATATATATTTATATGTTTTTCTAGGTAAACTAATTTAGATACTATAATTTTATTAATAATATTCTTTAATAAAAAATAAACAATAGTTAATGAATGCTAGCTAGCCCATGTACGGATACAACAGGAGTTATAAAAGTAATGCCCACACCAAAAATTAGAATTATTATGTTATAGAAAGATACTTTTTTTTTTATAAATCTCACACTTTAACAAATATTATGAATTCCACCCTCAACAAAAAAATTTCTTCTATATCTGTATTTAAGGCAGCGTATAATATATTACCCCTGATTCAAATATCGCGGAGGATGGGTAAAGGAAAATTAAAAATTATAATTAAATTATACAATTATTTAAAGATATATCATAAACACAGTGAACAAAAAATCGTATTAGACAATCTAAAAACTTACGACACTTAGAGGTTGTCTAATAAATAATGTCTCAATACCGAAAACAGTTAAACCAATGAAGTCAACAGTCATGAAATCATAGGCAAAACTCGGTACCGGCCGACTAGTCTATGGCCTGACCATATTTAGAAATATTTTAAGGAAATTAAAAGCAAATTTAGAACTTAAATGAAGTAGCTTTATGAAAATTAATATTTTTGAAGTAAAAAAAAACATATTTTGCCTATAAAATAGATGTATTATTTTTTAGTAGATGACAGGTAACAAAATGTTCTATATATATCAAAAATAATTTTAGATATAAGTTACAGTTCAATCATTTTAAAAATATTTAGCAAAAATATGGCCATATGTTCCTATAGAAAAAAAAAATACTATAAAAAAACGAATTTTAGTATTGTTAGTTATGAAAAATTTATTTGTTAAATAATTTACTTTTGGCATATGGTATTATAGTATACTATATTATATGCCTATAATATAGTATCTATAGGTATTTAAAAAGATAATAAATAAAAAAAAAATTAAGTTATTACTTGATTTAAATGATTAATTTTTAAATTACCTAAATAATTAAGGTAATTTAAAAAATTAGTTAGAAAATATTAAAAATTTGTGTTGTATAATTTTACCTCTAAAAAATTCTAAATAATAAAGTTAGTAATAAGTCTAAACCTACTTTTAAGTTACTTTGATTTTTTTTCATAATTTTTGGATTAAGCTAATTTTGCATACAATAAAGTAGTTGAAATTTGTTTCATTATTTTCATACGTTTTTACACATAAATTATTGCTTGGTAATTTTATTTGTCAAATCTATAGAAAATGTAAAAAGTAGTACACATGAGCTTTAGCCTAAAACCGACCTTGACACTTATGTGGTGGCCGAAATTTCCATGGAGACCACCTAGCCGGACTCTTCATTACATGCAAATAATCAAAAACCAACATCAGAAAATATTAATGCTTTCCAATATACAAATAATTGTCAGTAATGTTTTACTATTGTTTATTGGTGTAATATAGCATTATTATTACTCAGACTATTCAATGCGCTTGCGTTTTGCATTACTTCTGTTGCAAATAACTCCCCATTACTCTAGTATAGTCATTAGCGATTATATTAGTTATTAGTTTATTCAAATAGGAAATAATTCTAACCTTTTTTCTCGTACATGACTAATATTTAATTCAAATGAATATCGGGTAATTATGCTATTAAATGGCCACCAGTAGGAAATAAAATACCTATGTGAAAAATATTTGTGGACCTAGCTGAAAATCGGCCTTGAATTGGTGACCTAAATAAAATTATAATAATTTTAAGTGCTTTATTTTTTATGTTATTAGAAGAGCTAATCATTTAAACTACAGATTTGTATATTTCTACTTAACCAAACAAGCTGAATTTGTTGTGTTAATATTCACACACTTGATCCTTAATTAGATGATTATCAAAAAACATTCAGTGGGGAAAATACAAAAAAACTATTACTATTTAATACCCTTTCATACTTGGTTTTTAATTTTTTGGTAAAAGTGCTAAAAATAAGTTTTTATTGATGCACCAATTATTCCTAAGATAAACTAACAAACATTTTTCAGTGAAATCCATTTTTCAACTTTAAAATTCTTTTTAATTTAAAATATGAACTTTTATACATTCTTTTTGAAGAACAATACTTAGTCCATAGGTTACACGTTTTTCATTAGGTTTACAATGAATTAATTACTCGATGGCTGTTAACAACTAGTAGCTCGTTGATTTATGAACACTTACATTTAAATATAATAGATTAAAATCAAAATATCTGATTAAAATACTAATGTACCATGCGGCTATAACTTTTTGTTTGTATTTTAACCATAGTCATCACCTAAAGAAATGTTTGTGATTTTGTTATTGGGCATGTTTTAACAAAAAAATATATACTGTCATTCCTAACAAATCGAGTCGCCCTTCAAGTCATTTATATCTGTATCCCAACGATAAATTATTACAAAAATGTATAAAATATCAGTTTTAACCTGATTTACATATTAAATAATCACTAAGATCAAATAACTCAACATTTAAAGTAATTATTTAATAAAACACTAGATTTTTTGTAGATATTTATCATAAAAATTGAATTTTTTTTACTACAATGCATTTTTTTAATGCTACATCATTGGAAAAAATCTACTTTGATTCATTAACAATTGGTATGCCATTATATTTAATCTGTGTAATAAAAAAACACCACGATTAACTCTGAATCGTGTTTAGACGGAATTTCACAGTATTGAAATCTATGAATTATATTATGAACGTTTTACAGTTATCGCGTCAGTATGATATGGTAACCGACAAGTAGCAAGTTAACGACACATAAAAAATTTCCAAGTTTTCTAGAATAGAAGCAGGTATGTTTTCTTTGTTACATTATATAATTAAAAAAAAATTAATCCACCAGATAATTTTATGAACTATAAAGGTGATTTTGGTTGTCGTGACAATAACTAACGTGTTACAAGACGTATTAGAAAACAAAAATTATAATACTTGAATTTTGAACCTATTCAAATGGCAAAAATTATAGAATTATTCAGTGACAAAAGTCCACCTATCCAATATAAATATGATATGAATGAACAGCTGATCACTTGTCGCATTTGTTATGATGGTAAGGCAGCGGTATAAATGTATTTACACCTTATTAATAAAAAAATTCAAATTCTTAAAATTTTTATTAAAAAATTATAATTTTATGAAAAAGTAATACACTTGTGTTGTAAACAAATAAAATTTGAAGGAAACGAGGGAAAAGTTATAGCAAAATATTTTAGACCATTAGGGGTTAGAATATCAAACTTTATTACAATAATTTATGTACAATTTAGTTTAAAGAAAATAAAAAAAAATATTTAATAATTTTATAATATCTTAGGCCTTAGTCATTGAACTTTTTATTAATTTGATATTCGATTATAATTCTTTACAATTTTAATGATATTAACTAGTATTTATAATTTAATTAGTACCTTTATTATTAAAATAAAATAAAATATTGCTAATTTACTCATTTAAAAGAATATTTATTCATTAATTGATTCGACCAGTTGCAAAAAGTTGCATGCCCAGAAAAAATTTCATTTTTAATTTTGTTTTTTCATATCTAGTTCATATCATATGTCCAGAAAAAGAAAACAATTACAAAAATTAATTATTGGGATTATTCCTTTGCTAACAGACACTCAATTATTTGGTAATTTATTACTTTTAATGATTTTGTTATATAATTTTTACCTAAAGCTTATTAACATTTAAATTTTAAAAAAATTGAATAAAAGTATAATCTCTCATTACATTAAAAATATCAATAAATTTATTTATTGATATAATCAATAATTTAAAAGAAAATTTATTTATACAATTTTTTCGCCAATTAAAAAATTAAAGCGACTATGTAAAAATGTTAATCACAACTTCCGTCATTCCATCCATCTCGCCATCTTTCATTAACTCTGCTGCAATCAAATAATGGTTTTCCTAATTTTGTGTTGATTTGATTATGCACCCAACATAGCCACCTCGACAAAGCTGATTGAGAACTAGTATCTGGAGGTTTAGAATCGATTCTGTTAAAAAAAAAGTAATATAATACTATGAAACAAATTTTTTTTATTACATACAATTGGGCAAAATCGCGAGCACAAGTTTCACATGGATATAGACGCCCAATTAACAAAAAAAATGTTTCCATATCTTGCTTCAGCCTTTCGGAAGGGTTTTCCGGATAATAAGCCGCCATAGTATGAAGTAAATTCCAAGAATGAAATCCTAAAAAGATTTTTAAGTGTTTCCTTAAAATAACTATATACAATTTTTGGGCAAATTTAAATTTAAATATTAAAATTCAATAATTATATTAATTTTACGACGCTGTGATGGCTATTTTTAACTTTTTTTAACTACCTAATTTTCAACTAAATTCAAATAGGAAAAAAATAATTGATCAATAATATAATAAATAATTACCAGTAAATTCAGATGAAGTTTTAAAATTGCAAAGAAATAATGTTTACCTAGTTGATCTTTATCCAGGGGACAGTCATGAGCCATGAATTTTCTTGTATTTAGAATATAAATTAAATTTGTGTAAGTGTATGTGTAAATAATGAAACATTACTCAGTCTTGAAAAGCTGACATATTATTTATTTTATTTAGAAATATTTAAAAAAAATACAGTTAAATTTTTTTATTACTAGGTAAATTTATTAGCCAACAAAATATTTAAAATAATATCATAACAATTCCTCTGAGATAAATATTTAAATTCATTTTTTGAATTTTTATAAAAATGTTAAACATTAAAAAAAAGTTAATATTTCTAACAAAATATTTTAAATGGGGAACTACACTAATTCATGATTTTTCTACAAAATTTTTACTATAACCATAAAAATAATGTATTATTGTCTAAAAAGATATTCCCTTAAGTTTAATTCTAAAAATATTTATAATTAAGTTAAATGAAAAATTAAATTATCAGTACAACTTTAAACCAGAAAATCCCATTGAATAGACATTAATTATTTTTGTACCAAAATGTATATTTCAGAAAGATAAAATTTTTATATATTTTTTTTAATCAAAACTGTTAGAAGAAACTTTATATACATACAATTTACATACGCAACCCTAGATCTAAACTGTTGTAACTCAAAAAACCTCTTTTTTCACAATTTAAGAAAAACTGATATGAAATTTGCATGCTGTCATTCAAGTAAACTGTCTTCTAGCGCTTTCTATTAAAAACCAAACAAGATATAGTTACTACGGTTTTATTCTCATGTAGGTAATAGAATCAGAAATCCTAAAATGAACATTATCTCAAAAATCGCATTTTTGATTTACAACAGTTTAGATCTAGGGGTGCGATATATATAATGAAGCTGTGTTTATTTAATAGAGTGTTAATTAATACTTAATGCACTGTTAATATTATAATTAAATAAAACTAAATACACGACAAAGTTGTTTATTATATTGCTAAGTAACTAATTAGTAAAACTATTTATTAAACATTAATTTAAGACTTTATATAGCTTTTTAACATAGTATTCCTTGTGATGGAAGTTATAAAATTTTTTTATTATAACCTTCCTTAGAGTGAATATTTTTTCAAGATTTTTAAAAAACCTTTTATTATATTGAATATTTTAACCAATTATATTATTATTAAGCTTTAATACAAAGCTGAGATAGTATTGGTTTTGCGTGTATTTTTCTGTGACTGTATAAAAATTCTCAGCTTTCACTGGACAATGTTAATGGTTTATGCATTAAAAGAACCTGATTTTAATTAAGTTGTACCTTACGTCGGTGAAAATTAAAAAAAACCTCTTAATATTAGAAATTTGAAATATATCTCAAAATTACACTACCGTTAAAAATGTCATTATTTTTAAAATATGATAGTGATGATAATTACTGTTCGATATCATCTATACTCGTGTCAATTATGTCACGTCTTCACTCTACTGGTTTTTTTATTCATATTGATTAATGAAATTTTATTTAGTAGAATTTGTATAGTTTTCATAGAGGGTAATGAGAATAAAGGTAAATTAAATATAAATATAGATCAATAAATTCAAAAAATACCTCCAAATGATAATTTATTTTAACATTTGACCAAAAAAACACTTTCTGTTATTTGTTATTAGTCTATACATAAGTTCAAAACTTATCAGATAAATAGGAGTTCGTATAGAAAGAATTTATTATACTATATTTATTTTAGAACAAAAATTTGAAGACCTAGTTTCACCATGTAAGTGTATCGGTTCATATGCTAAAGTACATCCTTCTTGTTTGGAACAATGGCTATGCGTATCAAAATCAACATCATGTGACATATGCAATTATACGTTTCAAACTGTTGAACGTACTCTGACTTTCAATGAGGTAAGCAAGTTAATCAGTTATTATTGACTATAAAATATCCCTATTATAAAAATTTTGTTTTGCATTTTGTAACCCCTTAGGAGACATTGTGGCTACCGTCAAAGAAAAAGCCCGAATGTCTTTATTAAATTATTATAAATATTATTATATTTTTTATTGATACGAGTATTAAGTTTTGTAAAGATTTTTCTCAGACTGTTCATAAAAAGATTAGGAATTATATTTATGAATAATCTAAAAAGTTATTTAAAAGAAAAATACATAATTTAGAAACATTTTTTTATATTTATTTTCATTTATTTCTATTAGTTTTAATTTTAGCTTCGATGCGAAGCTGAGATTGTATTGGTTTTACTATGATGTGTTATTTTTTTTTTGTGTATCTGTTATCACTTTTTCTCAGCTCTCACCGAACCGATTTCTTTCAACGATACGTCAAAAAATTACAAATCGTATCTAGTTGAAGACATTAACCTTATAAATTGAAAAAATTTCCCTCGTTCTCCGTAAATGGGGGCATCTCTAAAAAAATTACAAATTTAAAAATCTCTAATTTTCTCAATTTTTTTTACTTAAAACTGCCATAACATTTTCAAAAATGAACTAATGAATACATTTTTTTTATATAGATGCATGATATCATTACCTATCATTTGGCATATTTTTTTTTCATATCTGACTCTTTACCTGTCCACAGGGGGGGATTTAAAATGACAACTTTTTCACAAAAAATTTACTTTTTCAACTTAAATTTTGAAAGTGTTCCGGAAAGTCTGACACTTTTATATATATCTTAAATTAAATCTAATGTAATGTACTTTATTATGGAAAAAAGAATGTCGGTTTTTATTTTGTCTTCACGATGAAAATGGCTACCAAATGCTATTTTTCTGTAAAAATTCTCGATTTTATATTTTATATTTTTAACTTTATAATGGTATAACTTATTGAAAAGTGTATGGATCAATATAATTTTTGTATGAGAAATAATATTTATATTCCTTTTTCATTCGATATACTTTATCTTAATCAGGATATTAATAAGGAAATAGCAGATTCTTGTAGCTTTTGGAATAATCCAACAATTTTTTAAAATCTAAAGTTACCCCTTGTATGGTAAAATTTTAGTTTCAGTATTGACAATTATGATGGTAAAATATACTTCATTAAGCTTAACACTAAAAATTATAAAAAAAGAAATAGATTTAATTATGATCTATTATCTTTTATTGAGTTTAATTTCTCGAATTTCAACTGTTTCGCATAATAGAATATAATAATAACTAATTACAGGAAAAATAATTACAAGTTTGTATCATATACAAGCTAGTATAAATCATATGAAGAGTGTCGGTTTTTAAACTTGAGAACAAATTATTTTGGTGCTCCACAAGAAATTCGTAAAAATTCGACTTTTCTGGGGAGTGATAAATTAAAAAAAAATAATAATAACTCATGAAAAAACAAGACATATCGAATTTTCTATCTATATCGTTGCACTTGTTGATCGATAGAAGTTTATGTAGTTCTTTATAAACTAAGAATTTAAAATAATAATTTACAACATAAATGAATTAAAGCATTTGTGCGGTTTCTAAATTTTTTAAAACTTAGTATGGATTATAACAAAAACAGAAGTTTTTGGATTGTGAAAACAATTTTTCTCTCAATTAATAAAGTTTATAGGAGTGAAACTAATAAATAATAAACTAAAATTTTACCATAGGAGTTGCTATAAGGGGTGACTTTAGATACTGTTAAATTTTAAAAAATTGGTGGATTATTCCAACTTTGTGTTAAGTTTGTAGAAAAACATCTAAGCAAAATAAAAAGTTTTGCATACATTTTTATACCATTAAGTGTAAAACTAAAAAGTAAAACTATTATTTTATAGTTTTTGTGAAAAAAAAAGTTTTCTTTTGTCAATATCTGTTTTAATATTGAGAATGCATCAAAATTACAAATCATCAATTTTTTTTTTAAATATATTACTGAAAAGGAAAATAAAAGTACACATTTTACAGTATACTAAAATTTAATCGTAAAATGTATGTAAAGACCTTTTTTTTGCTAACATATTTTCCTATAAGATAAATTCACTACATTTTTTGTTGTCTTTAATATTTAAAAAGATATACGGAAAAAAACTATATTATTCTCCTTTTCATAATTTTTCGACCTCTTTGAGGCACGTAAAGAGGTTCATCTAGAACACTCAAAATTTAACAAAAATTTTTTATACGACAGAACAAAATGCGGGATACTCCTCTTAATATTTTAAAAGTGGGCCATCACAAGTTTATGACTACTATTTCATCTATTTGATAAAAATATTTTTAATTTACCCCCCTAATGTTCATCTGGAGGCGTCTCTTAGCATCTATATTAGGAATATTAAATGTTAATGAAAAATATTTAAATCGTTCTGAACTTATTAAATACTTATAAATAATAATAATAAATGACTGCTAAATACGTATATGATGTTTGTTAAAATAATTTTATTAGGCGTTACATGTATTCTATTTATTAACAATTTCAATTAAATCTGATAAATCAAAATAAATAAAATGATTTATAATATTAAGAATACTAGGTTATCCGATAGGTAAGTCCGATGTAGCCGATATTTGATAAGTTTTTTAAACAAAAATTATTACTTTACAGTCGTTATAACAAAAATATAGTTAACATTTAAATATTAATACTAGTAAAATTTAAAAAGTAAAATCTACTAAGTGTAAGACATTTGATTCACAATAATATAATAAATTAATTTTAACATTATCTTTAGTATCAACAATATAAAATAATATTAACATAAAAATAATAAAATTGTGTTATGAAGTTATAGATGTTAATAAAACAGAATTTCATATTTATATCAAATAACAATGAACTAATTGTTGGGATCAAATATACTATAGTATTAGTACCCGAAAAAATACAAATGATTAGAAAAATATATCCTTAGAAATAATATCTTAATGTTTAGTTGTCTTGTTACATTACTACAAAAAAATAAAATACAAATGTGTATTTAAAAATATACTAAAATTACAATAGATATAAAAAAAAATACTTATTATTTATTAATAATATTATTATTATTAAGAATTATTAATAAGACAAAATAATATAATAAAAACTATGCCCACAGATTAAAAAAAAAATAGCTCATAACTGAGTCTAACGAAATTTGAACGAAACTTTCAGGTTACTTTTGAAGTGTTTTCAGACAATCCATATCATAATTTCAGGTTTTAAATCTAAAAACGCTGGCGGCAATGAGCGTTTTTGACATTTTTAAACACTCAAGGAATGTGTAAAATTTGTTTCTCTTCTTCGCGAATAATTTTTCCAGAAAAACATTACTGATCACTTTCATTAAAAAAAAATTGAAAATCGGAGATCGTTAAGTGTTTTTGCTAATATTGGCTAACTTTTAGTGTTTTATTATATAATAAGATGCTTTCAAATTATATTAACCACGATTAATCATTATTTTTAATAATAGAAAATACGTACTAATATTCATCTCGTAATTTTATACTATGTCTTTAATACACAATCCACCCCTACAAGTAAGAAATATTAAGTTAAATATTTTATGATAATTATTTTATAACTTTTAAAACAAAGAATAGGTACTTTATAGTAATGTTGGCGGCAGATATTCATAAATCCTATATTATTATCATTTGTATATTTTAATAATAATATTTACTCTAAATATTCCTGAAACTCTAAAAGAAATCTAAATTTAAATAATTAAAAAAAGTAAATTTATATAGATTTCGTAGAAATAAGCTCCAACATGATACATCTGTGAATTAGCAGAGCTTTGTCTAAAAAGACATAACACTGTCATATCTGGCCCATAAATAAGAAGGGATAAATGTGTCCTATTAATTTTTTGTTTGACCATTCGATAAACTTATTATTTTTCTTTAATTAAGTCATGTAATGTAAATAAAAACGTGCCTAACTTGAAAAAGTATTACTAATATGTTTTTTATATGTAGATGTGTTTATGTACACATTTTTTTACTTCGGTCGAACATTTTTTAATGATGTCAAGTTATTTTTTGAGTTTATAAAATTTTTAATTTAAATAATAATATTTGACATTTATCTTAAAATATTAATAACGCTCTATTTTTAGTTGCTATATTATTTTAAATTTAAGTTAGTTTTGTTTTAGAATTATTAATATATTATCATTATTTTACAGTGGATTCGGAAAAAGAGAGATTGGAAGCTTTTTTTTAAAAAAGCTTCCATAGTTTTTACCATAATCGTTTTGTGGTGTAGTTTACTGATAGTTTGTGGAATGAAAACATACTATTACTTTGCCGATGCCAGTAATTCATATTGGAGTGGTACTATAATGTTTATGATCACATTTTTCTTAACGACAATCATGTGGTTTTGGATCATTATTTTTATAGTGTGAGTTGTCTCTAAAAAAATTATGAATGATTGAATTGAAAAATTACATTTAGTATTGTAATAGATGTATTCTATAAATAGCTATAATTTGATTTATTTTAATATTGAGTATATATTTCATAGACTTTGGAGACGCATGAACGTTGTTGTTTCACTCGACAAAAAACATTTGGATGAAAATTCTATTTTAAATTACGACGCGGATGTTATTGTATGAGAATAATAATCTATTTTTATTGTCCCTAAATTTTAATTCGTCACTGTGTAGCAAATGTAATTACATTTATGATAACTGTTTTATCTGCGTTATTAGTTATGTAAAATTAGGTAACTAATATGTAGTAATTATCGTATGCTAACACCTTGTACAGCTTATCATTTGCAGTACATGAAATGGCGATAAAAATTGAATGAACGTAGATTCATAAATAATAAAGTTTGTAGAAATAAGTTAATAAAAGAT
The DNA here is from genome assembly GCF_025091365.1 of Daktulosphaira vitifoliae. Classification (NCBI taxonomy): domain Eukaryota; kingdom Metazoa; phylum Arthropoda; class Insecta; order Hemiptera; family Phylloxeridae; genus Daktulosphaira; species Daktulosphaira vitifoliae. Next base: position 25,393,238 of record NW_026099573.1, read on the forward strand.
CTTTTTTAACTTAGATAGCACATTTTTTTTCTTTGTTTAACTCTCGTTTTACACAAATATTGATAATAAACTAGATTGCTAACCGGCTGATATTGCCCGTGTTCGTATTGAAGCTAAATAGCTGTCACCTTATTTCAGACCAAACATTTTTTTTTTGCTCTGATAACAAAATAAATTGTGTACAAGTTAAAGAAAAAAACGTTTTGGTCTCAAAAAATATGGCGATTATTTGACTTCAGTCGTTATCACGAATAATTTAGTCTATTATCTATGTAAATATTTTTGAATCTATTAAACCTCAATGGTTCAAACCTTATTAAAAAATAATTTTTTCTCTTTAATTTAAAACTTCTTTCTATCTTTGAAAAATTGAATTGATTTAATTTTTATTGAATTTCATAAGAGCAACAACATTTTTTTTTATATATAGCGTCCTAGATTTTTAGAACATTTTAACGAACTATATATTATAAAAATAAATAAATATATATATTACAAACATTTTGTTAACAAATTTAAAACTAATTTTATTTAAAATGATAATTATCTGATAGTGTTTGTTAATTATTTTAACAATTTTTTTCTGTAAACGTTTGTAAATTTCATGTTTTAACAAATTAAACATTTGAATAACAATTTTGCATTGATGAGTATATTATTGTATACTAAATAAATAAAATAAAAATATTTTATCATCAACTCAATAATTCAAATCACCATCTTTTTATCCAACGGCGAACTAATTGTTCCGGAACAAACATTGTAAAGAAACCTTTTTCCAAAATGTGTTTTCATATCCCTTCATAGGCCACTAAAACGCCAAATTATTAATTATTAATTTAATAATATGTAATCTTAAATAAAAATTTTTTTTTCAATTGAGTTATTAATGTATAATAATAGTTATAAATTTAAGTTTAGGAAGTTTAAATGAGTCTAAATAATATATATTATCTAGACCCCTTATAATTTTAAACCAATAAGTCAAATTGTCAGTTTTCAGATAAGCACATATTATTATTTTGGTATTTTCCTGATTTTCATACAACAATTTTTATTAGCGACCTCCAGTATTAATAACTCATCAAACGTCGAAGTTATTATGAGTCAGAAGACATCGCTTAAACATTTTATTACTATGAAAATATAACTGTATTAAATTTTAAAATAAGTAAAGTACAACAAGGAAAGAGTAGAGCATGTCTTAGAATTATTTGATATCGAACAATGATTAAAATCATTGTCGTAAATAACTTCCAAGAGTATTTAAAACAAGTTAAAAAAAAATTATTGTTCCATACTAATACTTTATGAAAACCATTGAAATTATGCTAATATATTAGAGCTGTTATTTTTAAATATTTATTGCAGTAAAAAAAACAATATATCATCAAAAGTTCATTAGTAGAACAAAACTGGTTTTTACAACTAAAGACCTCCACAGTAGTTTTACCAAGTAATTTATTAAAAATAATGTAAAATTTTATTTCAAACATTGTTTTATTATAAAATTTTTAAGATGGCATTGCCGTTTTCCAACACATATTTGTTTACACACATTTAAATAGACAAAAAAATACCCAGCACAGTGAGATATGAATAAAAGTGTCAGTATTTCCGGAACAATTTCAAAAGTTAAGTTGAATAAGTTCTATATTCTATATGCATTTTTCAGATATGAACCCCCCCCCCGTATATAGGGAAATAGTCCAATTCAAAAAAAAAGTATTTCGAATGAATGATGTATATAAATACTACATCTCATGAAAAAATTGTATAGATCCATACATTTTTTAAAAAGTTATAACAAATGTAAAATGTAAAATCGAGAATTTTAACACAAAAATAGAATTCGGTAGCCATTTTCACTGTGAAGACAAAATAAAGTCCGAAATTTTTTCTTTTCCATAAAGTATATTACATTAGTTTTAATTTAAGATATATATAAAAGTGTCAGTGTTAATACTCGTGAATGGACTGTAATCATAAAATATTATAAACAGAGTATGAAGCTGATTAAACAAGTAATACTATATGCGTTACGTCGTGTAGATTAATCTGTGAATATTGCGCAAATAGCCCTTAACATGTCGTGGTATCCGCAGAGTACCTTAGACGTCAATCGACCACCGCAGTGTGCTGACAACGATGACTATAAAACGGAAATAATTAAAATATAGTTAAGGCACCATACTCTAATTATTTCTTTCTGATTATGTGAATTATGCCTAATGTAGCTGTGCGCAGGTGAACTCATGCAGTTAGTTTATTTAGAATTGCTCTAAATGTTACTATCAATAATATCGTGTTATTTATAAATTTGTCTATTGTACACAAATTTATTATATGCAATAAATAAAAACAAACTTACTTATTGTGAACAAAACACAAAACAACTTGCTTTATTAAGAAAAAAACGAAACAACAAATAAACATGAAATATAAACAAACGGTAGCACAGTGGGGTCGTGACATAGTTGGGTCCAGTATAGATGATATCTCACAGTGATTAAAATCACTATCATAAAAAATGCTTCGATGCAAATCTGTAGATAGTGTTTAATCAAAAAAAAAAATTTGTTAAAATAGCATATTTTTGAATATGGTAGCCATTTGCGCTTAGAAGATAGGTCGCGGGACAAATTTTTTTTTTTATAGTACATGAAATAAGCTTTAATTTNATAAAGTGTCGGGACAAATTTTTTTTTTTCATTTTATAGTACATAAAATAAGCTTTAATTTGATATATGTTTAAAAGACGCAGTATTTCCGGAACATTTTCAAAAATTAAGTTGAAAAAGTTAATTTTTGTAAAAAAGTTGCTATTTTAAATCTTCTCCAATGAGCAGATTCAGTGATAAATTTTCAAAAAAATAATATCAAATGAAAGGGAAATATCTTAGGTTTTAGTATAAAAAAAAATTATGTTGATATGTTGATTTTTCAAAAAGTTATGGCTTTTTTAAATAAAAATAATTGAAAAAATTTCGAAAATTATCGATTTTCAAATTTGTAATTTTTTGGAGGTTTCCCCCATTTACGGGAAACGAGGGAATTTTTTTCAATTTTTAAGGGTAATGTCTTCAACTAGATACGATTTGTGATCTTTTGNGCGGGGAACGAGGGAATTTTTTTCAATTTTTAAGGGTAATGTCTTCAACTAGATACGATTTGTGATCTTTTGACGTATTTTTGAAAGATATCGGTCCAGTGAGAGCTGAGAAAAAGTGACAACAGACATAGAAAAAAAAAAACACATCATAGTAAAATGAATATCTTCTCCGCTTCGCATCGAAGCTAAAAAAGAATATCTGCTGCGTGCTTCTTCCTTTACTTGGTTCTTGAACACTAACCGTTGTTGACACTACAAGCAATCCTCATGCCCTCTCAGTCTGGTAGGTAGCACCAATCCCTTTTGTGACGCTAGGCAGTTGGTCAACCGGTCTGAACTACCTGTCTCCCTGTTCGCCGACCGTCAGACTTTCCGGAACGCTTTCAAAAGTTAAGCTGAAAAAGTTAATTTTTTGTAAATAATTTATCATTTTAAATCCCCCCCCGTGGGCAGGTAAAGGGTCAGATTTATAAAAAAATTATACCAAATGAAAGGTAAACACATCATGCATCTATAAAAAAAACTATATTGGTTTAGTTTTAAAAAAAGTTGTGGTAGTTTTAAGTAAAAAAAAAAAAATGAAAAAGTGCCGAAAATTAGCAATTTTTAAATTTGTAATTCTTTTTGGAGATTTCCCTCATTTACGGGGAACGAGGGAATTTTTTCTAATTTTGAGGGTAATGTCTTCGACTAGATACGATTTGTGATCTTTTGACGTATCGTTGAAAGAAATCGGTTCGGTGATCGCTGAAAAAATGTGGTAACAGACACACAAAAAAAAAAAAAGACAGTAAAAAAAATACATTTTCAGCTTCGCATCGAAGCTAATATTATAATTTAATATTTACCATAAATTTTCTCATTAATTGTAAGATCTTTTATGTATGCATGATTTTTAAAAAAAGTATGTTAGAAAACATATGTATTATATACTTATAAAATATTAGGTCGTATCACATATGGTTTGTCAGATATGATGAAATATTCGTAAATATGCCCATGTCGACAATTTTACGAAATATTACGTATTTTGATATTTTTATGTAAAACTAATGGATTTAGAAGAAAAGCTGTTAGAGTTTAATTTATACAAAACAATTAGATTCACAATTTACTTTCTATAATTTTTTCTGTGAAAACGTTAATTTACGAGTTAATTTCTAAAAACTACCCTTTTTGGTCAATTTTCAACCCCAAAACGGTCCGGGTTAAACTTATCTGATCGGCCTGAAATTTTTTGTAGCCACTTTTTATATGTATACACACAAATTTGGCGGGTGAGCCCGAAGAATTTCCAAAATTTTAAAAATAAGGGACACCCTATTGTATATACTTTACTGTATATATCTAGTACTGCATATCCCTATCATGTGGCATACTTTTTAAAATAAGTAGATCATTTCTCCTTATACAAAGGGGTTCAAAATTTGCATCATATGCATAAAAAGTAGAACTTTTACTAAACTTTTAAAAATATTCTGGAATATTGCGTCCATAAATCATTTGTTAAATTAAATCGTATGTTTATCGTAACCAATGCCTTATCTTTCACGAATTTAAACAAAAAATGTTATTTTTCTGTAAAAATCATCGTTTTACGTGTTGTTATAATTTTCTACTTCATTTATTTTTTAATTATTTATGCTTGTATTGGAAGTTATCTGCATAATAATAATACATGTTACTACATAATAATAGTTGAAAACCCATTTATTTTGTTATTGTTATTTTTTTTAAGTGTTTTTAAAAACATTTAATAAACATTGTCCAAAGGTTAAATTTTAATATGTAGTTTAAAAAAAAACTAATTTTTTTATTATTTGCTATGAATGTAAAACCATTTATTTTTTAATGGGATATTTCACATACATATTTTTTATTTTCAAAATCACATAATATCTATTTGATTAATTTATTTTAATAGTTTTGGTCTAGATATATCAACACAGCTAATATGATGGTAATAACCGTCATCGTATCGACTGTATTACTATTTTCCCTAATTGTTTTGTTGACAAAGTAATATTTTTTATCGTTGAAATTAAAGTACATCAAGTAAGCTAATACAGAATAAAAATTATATCATTAAATTATTAAAATTTAACTTAGAATTTAAAGTTTTACATGTATTATTTACTATAATATATATAGTCATAGTAACACTTGTGTTATAAATTTGCTTGGATGATAAATATAAACAATAAATACACGAGCCAAAAAATTATTTTGCTACAAATTACAACAAAAACTAGATATGAACACAGTTTATTTGCTCAGCGGTATGAGAACTAATAATATTATAATGAACATATTTTTTTACTAGACTGACTTTTGCGTATATGTATTGGGGCGGCACGTGAATCGCCGTATCATTAGCAAATTACAAGGGGTAATTTGGCAATGCCACGATGACTCCCTAACATGTTACCCCAGTTGGAAAGAGACATGGTACCCGACTGCGATACGCGAACTGGTATCACAACGATTCTTGATGTTATTCCGCTCTGAGCGGCCCTATATCACTGCCACCACTACCGTTCATCATGACGGTCATTTGCAACGCTTTCGTGGTGCGACGGTACTCATCATCCGAGCATAAACGCCACGACAACAACAGAGGGAGAGTCAGCATCAAGGAGGAGAAGGAGCAGTAGGACCTAGGGACCCCAATCTAAATGATGAAATTGATTCCTTTTTCTCCTGCCACCGTCCTTGGACTCTCCAATATCTCCCGAGTAGGAATAATGCCCTCCACACCCTAAATACCTTTGACTACGAAATGCGGACGACTACACCAAAGTCCGTTACGCGCGAACCTTCTGTTAGATAGAGAGTGGTAATCTCTAGTACCACGTCCTTACATCTCTCATGGCGCTCGTGTGCGGTTAGTTCGTTTACCCGTTGTCCGGGCGTCGACCCTTTCACGGCGAGTGTCTGTCATTTTTGTTATAGTTTTTTTACGGCTATAGTCTTTACACTCTAATGTATTCTTTATACACGTCTCGCGCCTCTAGTAATCGACACTCGTGCACTATCAGTTTTAGTTTTTTTTATCTTTGTTCTTTATTAATTTGTTTTAAACATTTCTAATGTGCGTTATTTAATCTGTCGGATTTTTTGCGTTTTTACTTCTACCTCGTATGATTAACAATTCACACAATTGGATTTCTTATTCATTTACCGTCCTCGCCGTTATCCTCAAGTTTTCACAATGATATGTTCATTAATGTAATTTATTGATTTAATATTTATTCAATTGTTTGATGGTTTTCTACTTTAGTATGTAAGTTACCCTCTCTGCCCATTACGTTTAAGAATTTATTTGCAGAACTTACATATTTTTTCATACAATTATTTCCATTCAATAATCAAGGTGTATCTAATTTAATTCCTCCCTTCTCCTTTATCCGTTCCGCCATCACAAGTAATCTGACAATCCTACTTTATTTAATATTAAAAAACGTATACCTATCCCTCTCCTCGATCGTGAAATTCGGGCAACAACCATACGCAGTTTGTATAGGGCAAACTGTGCACACAAACTCACAAACAACGTAACTATTTGCTGTTTTCAATGCCATCGCGGCATAAATAAAATCATTCATGAATCACATCACGACTGCGTTACCCACTCGGCCATCTTGTTATTGTTCGGCGGAGGGTATTTGACACGGTCCCGCGACTCTTTACGATATACGGAGACCATGACCACGTCACTTTTGTCTGCCGTGGCCCTACTACGTGTACATGGTAGTTTGAATAACCAACACCGCAAAAGGATGGCCACTGTACAACGTCCAGTAAATGCCACGGCCGATAAGGACCGCCGCCATTATACGTTGAAGTCATCATCGTAACACCATACTATGCATACCGCTCACTTAACACTATTCCGCGAGAACGGCCTGTGAAGCCATTGCCGCTTTATACTGTTGCGATAATGGCGGATATCTAATTTTGTACGTTTTATTATTTAATTGAGCGGCATCAAATTTATTAATTGTATTGTTGTTGATGTAATTAACCATCACATGTAATTTGATCCTTTCATAAACTTGTGTGACCTACCTAGTTTAATTTTACATTTAATCGTATTAATATAGTTTTTTAGCACGTTGAATTTTTATTTTTATTTTTGTGTTAATGTTTCCTGTTATTGTTAATTTTATAATTACTAAACAGGTTTCATTTGTAACCTCTTGAAATTGTAATTAGATAAATTAAGGATAAAAAGAAAAACAGTAGCAGTCCATTTCAGTAAATTTTTCAGGAAAGCAATAGCAGAGTAATAATAGTGGTGGTAGTTAAAAGTCTCAAAAAATATGAATTGGTTCGTTCAATAATGCACTAAGTTTCGTCTTTAACTCATGATTTCTTCGTTCTACCGGAATTGCGCGCGGGCAGTGTATCTGCGTGTTAACGCCAATATACTTCAATATTATCATGAATAGCATNCATGATTTCTTCGTTCTACCGGAATTGCGCGCGGGCAGTGTATCTGCGTGTTAACGCCAATATACTTCAATATTATCATGAATGGGTCGGTGCGAGGAGGAGGTTGTGTCTTAGGTGCCTGTATTGAATTGTCGACGACATGGGGCCCAAGTACATTGTAATGCGATATACGTGTATGCCAAGCAACTGTGCGACATCTAGATCGACATATTTTTATAATGGCATAATTTTACTCTACTTAACAAAACAATGTTATAACATGGCTTTTATTATTTCGATCGGCTTAGCTCCACTACTTTTTATTTATTATGTATTTTGAAATTATTTATAATCGATACTTTAAGATGATAGAAAATGCACGATATACGAGGTTTAAAAAAATTTACTTTCTACATAATTTATTTGAAAAATAACTAGTATGGAATTTTATAAAATTGAGTTTGAAACAATATTTGTGGTAAATAAAAACCTTGATTATTATTAATTATATTAAAAAAGTATTTTGATGTGGTACTTACCAAATGAATTTTTCAATATAACACAGCACGCATGGTCAGTCCCAATAGGTCAAACACAAAATGAATAACACTTTACAGTCAACAGTCGCCACAGCCCTAGCTATACCTACGCATTAGGAAAACGTGACACATTTGAATAAGGGATTTTTTTCATATATTTCTATCAGTAAATTCCTTTGTATGACATTTTGTGATTTCATTGAATACACATTACTTATAAAATTACAATTGTTACTAATAGAGCGAGCCAGTTAATACTGTTCGGCATTTTTTTTTAAACAATATACACATAATATACATTAGCATTCAGAACAGACCTTGAGAACATGGATGGTATTACTTTGGGGCCCCGAAACTATTCAAGAAGTCGATGACATGGCCGGGCTTCTCATAGGAACCGCTTGGTAGCCGACGATTGAGAGCCCATGTGATGGAAGCTCCTTCATAGCTCAAAAGCTTACGAACTTAGGAGTATAGACAAAATCCAGCGGTTCTTACTAAGATGCTTATGTCTCTCCAAATAACTTTATTTCAGATTAAACTTTTTTTTATTATCCCAAAATTATTTTATTTTTTTAAGGTCTGATGTCAAACTTTAGAATCACTATCGAGGTTCAACAAAGTTACAGTAGCGTGGGTACAGGACACAAAGGTGTCACTGTAAATGAAAATGCTGACTTTCTAGCCAAGAAAGGAGCAGAGACACCTATGTTGGATCAGAACCAGTGGTAGGACTTACCGGGCAATCGCTCAAAGCACTACCCAAGAATTGTTGCAGAGAACAACACAGGAAAATCTGGAAGTACTTGGTAGTACCTAGACAATCCAAAATGTTTATCAAGAACCCCGGTCCAATTCGATATGAGGTGTGCAAAATGGACCAACAGGTATGAGTGCAAGGGCATTATGTCTACTTCGATAAAAACTAAACCTAAAACTACATATATGATAACACTAATATTTTTAAAGAAAATTCGTGAGGCATAGTTAGTCAATCACCCTGTATACATGTCATTTATACTCTTGGACGCGATGGACAATTGCACAGCAATTGTCATTATGATATAATTTGACACGGATAATTTTAGTGTCAATAAATTTTATAAATATAATTTAAGTCACACAAACGCACAATGATGTCTCAATAACATATGCTACGGCACTGACTGAAAAAAAAAGAAAGTTAAACAAATAAATATATATATATATATTTATTTAAAATTAAACAAAAGAAAAAAAACAAGTATAAATAAGTAAAACTTAAGATTTTTCTATAGATAAAAAACATTCAATGTACGACGTGCGATCGACGGATAGAGATAATTCACGTAGGGCGACAAAAGCAAGATTGAGCGATCACCGCCGGCGTTCAGTAGATAGACTTTGCACCCTAATTAAATAGCGGAGGAGCTCTAATAAGGCTGGGCTCGCGTTGTAATAAGGCGGCTCATGGAAGATACGAGGTGACCGTGTATTAAACGTATTGCAAAATATACGGTGTCATGTCAAATTTTTCGTTTATTGTACAGGTAATTAATTTTCATTCGTTAACAAAAAGTTTATTATTATTTACTTTTCTTAATTTAGAGTTATTCTTATTACATTTTAATTGATTTAATTTGCATACAATAATCATTATGTTGATTTGTCAGTTCATACAATCTATATGTATTTTTTTTATACATGTATGTTGAATGTGTGTGATTGATCATTTTACGGAAATTGTAATATTAATATATTTTTCAGTTAATGGTAATACTATTGGTATTAATTAAATTGATTTTTTTAATTTTCAGACTGCATTTGTGTGGTGGATGGAGGGCCTGTTTTTCGAAATAGCTAGTGCTTATTCATATTAGATTTACTGCACAGGTAATATTAGGTAGATCAGTATTTGTTGGGGGCTACAATGCGATTTTTGTTACATCGACCAATATAATATATACATTTCTAAACTAATAAACTATTTAATTTACATGGATACATACGTGAGGTTTATCTCATACGATATTTCATTTACTATGCTTCATTGACGATTACATCAATTTAATATGTCACATAGTTATATTGTTTAAATGGTACATTCATAGCTCTATAATTTTTAAACTTGGAAGTTACAATAAACTACAATCTTGCGTTTTGCCGACACTATTATCGAGTTCAATATATTTTACATAATTTTTATTTCGACTTTTATTTTAATGTACAAATAAATGTCATCTTATGTAATATTAATTAAAATTAAAACTATATTAAAAATATTATTAATTTAAAAAACTAGAAAATATTAAACTCAAAGCCACAAAAAATTAATGAAAAGTCGCGGATACATATTTCGGAAACAATGTTACCATTATCAACGCTAAACACATACTCACATACTTTTATTATATTTATTATGTGTAATATTGTTAAGTAAAATGTGTAGTATATATTTTGACCTATTCTTTTATATCTCTTAAAGGAATCATTCTACTACCCCAATACACACTTAACACAATTAACCAATGTAATAATGTTTTCATATTATATATGCGATCAAAATAAATAAACAACATCTATTTCATTATAACTATAAATTTATTTTAATTTAATTAAATTTCCAATGCTTATTATTCGTGATAATTTTCTTTAGCTATTTTATTATAAGATAAAATTATTTATTTATTTATTCACACTCTAGTTAAAACCTTATGTCATAAAATAACAATATTATATCATTCTTACTAAAAAAGTACAATTCAAAACTAACACATGTGTTAGTTTAAATTATTTTTGAAAAATTTGTCATTGTTTGGTAAATATATTTTAAATTGTTTTAACAAAAAGTTCGCAAACATTAATATACTTTTTTAAATCTAGAAGACCTTTATCCAAATCGTCAAATTGAACCATTGTATTACGTAATATATTTTCAATCTAAAAACTATTAAAAGATATTTGTGTAAGGTGCACATTGAGGAAAAATAATTTCTTAGAAGTTATTATGTAACCTTACAATTTTTAATGAATATTGTCAATAATAATTAATCATTTTTATTTATATGATTGTTTGTACAATTGTAAATTTTTATTTTACTAAAAAAATTTCTTGATATAAATTGAAGTGTAGAGTTACTTCATTTTAAAGTTTAAAATATTATGTGCAGTTAATTGCTATTTCAGCATGTTTTAATTAATTTAGTGAATCATAATTAAAAATTTTACTTTAGTAAATTTTTTCTCGACAATGCTCGTTTTATTCGTTATTTTATTATCATCCAGTTTTTATGAACCAGAAGGTAATTCTAATATTTTATAAATATTTTACTTTTTTAAAGCAATTAATTTACATGTTTTATTTAACCATGTAGCACAATGAGGGCATGGCACAAAGTAGACATGTATACTAACTCAAAAAAATGAATGTAAATGTAAAATTGATTTATTTAATATAATTATTAGTATGATTAAAAATGATGTAATAAAATGTGTTACTGGTTGGTCTTGTATGAGCATGAGAATAATTGAGTTACTATTTATTTATTGAATAAAATGATATAATATAATTTTCTCTTAGGGGTATAAGTACTGTTACGAACCCTTATTGTTATTATATTAATGTAGTGGAGTTAAGGAATAATTAGTATTAGACAACGAATAAGATATTTTAAAATAAAATAAAATACAAAACCCAGAATTGTATTACAAAATTAACGTATTTTTGAATACGGTAGCCTTTTGTGCATAGAAGATAGGTCGTCGGGACAATTTTTTTTTTAATTTTATAGTCCATGACGTAAGCTTTAATTTGACATATGTTTAAAGGACGCAGTATTTCCGGAACATTTTCAAAAGTTCAGTTGAAAAAGTTAGTTTTTGTATAAAAGTTGCAATTTTAAATCCCCCCTGTGAGCAAAATAATGTTAGATTTTCAAAAAAATGATATCAAATGAAAGGTAATTATCTAAGGTTTCAATATAAAAAAATATTATTTTGATTTGTTAATATTTGAAAAAGTTATGGGAGTTTTAAGTACAAAAAACATTCTGATAGAAGGTGATTTTGATCGCAAACATTTTTAAATTTGTAATTTTTTTGGATATTTTCCCCATTTGCGAGGAACGAGGCNAAAAAAAATTGAAAAAATTTCGAAAATTAGCGATTTTTAAATTTGTAATTTTTTTGGAGGTTTCCCCCATTTACGGGGAACGAGGGAAATTTTTTCAATTTTGAAGGGTAATGTCTTCGACTAGATACGATTTGTGATCTTTTGACGTATCGTTGAAAGAAATCGATCCAGTGAGAGCTGAGAAAAAGTGGCAACAGACACAAAAAAAAAAAAACCCAGCACAGGGGGATCGCGGCACAGTGGTGACGTGTCATAGTTGGATCAAGTATTATGATATCTGACAGTGATTAAAATCACTGTAAAAAAAAAACGCTTCGATGCAAATCTTTAGTGTTTAATTTTAAAAAAATTGGTGTTTTATATATTCCAAAAGCTACTTGATCTGCTGGTTCCTTATTAATATCTCGATTAAGATAAAGTATGTCGAATGAAAAAGGGTTTATTAAAAAATATTATTTCTCATAAAAAAATTGTGTGGATCCATAAACTTTTCAATAAGTTATAGCATTATAAAGTTAAATATAATATAAATAATAAAATCGAGAATTTTCACACGAAAATAGCATTCGGTAGCCATTTTCGCCGTGAAGACAAGTCCAGAGGTCAAATTTTTTTTTTTCAAATTAAAGTATATTACATTAGCTTTAATTTAAGATATATATAAAAGTGTCAGACCTTCCGGAACATTTTCAAAAGTTAAGTTGAAAAAGTTAATTTTTTGTGAAAAAGTTGTCATTTTAAATCCCCGCCCATGTGGGCATGTCTAGGGTCAAATTTATAAAAAAAAGATATACCAAATGATAGGTAAAGACATCAAGCATCTATAAAAAAAAAATGATGTTAATATGTTCATTTTTGAAAAAGTTATGGCAGTTTTTAGTAAAAAAGATTGAAAACATTTCGAAAATTAGTGGTTTTTAAATTTGTAATTTTTTTTGAGGTTTCCCCTATTTACGGGGAACGAGGGAAGTTTTTTCAATTTTTGATGGTAATGTCTTCGACTAGATACAATTTGTGATCTTTTGACGTATCATTGAAAGAAATCGGTTTGGTGAGAGCTGAGAAAAAGTGGTAACAGACAAAAAAAAAAAAAAACACATCATAGTAAAATTAATACCTTCTAAGCTTCGCATCGAAGCTAAAAATAATTATAGGTTCACATTTAACTTTCGGAAGTTACCCATATAATAAAAAAATAGGTATAATTTTTTTTTACAATATACTGGTTATTCACAATATTTATTAGATTAAATTAAATTTTACATTGTTATAAAAAATCCATTAATTAACAAAATATAGAGAGTAGTACATTCAATAAATCATACTAAAAATAATTTTATTTTAAAGCATATTTTACATAAATACCTTAAAACCTTTGAATCACCATAATTCAATGAATGCAATTTAACTCTTTTCAAGAGTGAATAAAGCGTTTATAGTTACAAAACATATTTATTTAAACAAAGTGTCATTTTCAAAAATATGGGTAAAAACTCTTCTATAAATAGATAAATCAAATAATAATGTCATATTGATGAATATTAATATTAATTGTTTTGTGAATAGTATATGGAGCAGCTAGTACAAGTGGTAAGATGTTTACTTATTAATACATATATTTTCAGTATTGTATAATATAATTTTTTGACAGTAGAAAGGGGTTATGAATATGGGCTAAGTAGACGGGCAGTTCAAATTTCTATTCGTCTGGTAAGTCTGGCTGGGGCGGTTGAGAGTTGGCACGCGAAACTGTGCTGAGCGCTATATTTTGTATTGATCTAGCCAGTTGGTGGCTTGGTGTTGATCTTTGTGGCTTGTTGTTCGCACACCAATCTACGATGGTGACGATTCTATGTGTTGTACTGACTAGTAATCCAGCCGTTTTCCTTCCATTACTAGGAAGAGTACGGACGGGGGTAGCCAGTTTGCTCGTTACTGTAATTGTGTAAAACTTGCCCTACTGTAATAACCTGGCGCTTCAATTTTTACAATTACGTAAATTAATTGTACTTCATTATGGTCACTATAACTATGTTCAAGCGTCCTTGAATTTACATACATTTACAATGTTTACATAAAACACAAAAACAACAATAGACAACAAATGTGCGACGCGAAATACTCGGACGACCGCTCGACGAGTTAAATCTCGTCTGCTGGTTAATAAATTAAATATTAAATACAAAATGTAATAAAATTCAAATAAAAATGTTGCGCGCTGTGTTTTGTATTCTATTGTTATTAGCGAATGGAATAACAATAATAATTTGTAGCTTAATCTATGGTATTTAAACAATGTAATAAAATTTAGCATTAAAATGTCACATACGTTATTCTAAACAGCTAAAATTTATACAAACATAAAAGTTTAGTCTGACCTGGCGCTCCTTAAAACTAAATTAAATATAGTCCAGTGCGTCAAACGCATAAATAGCGCATATATTAGTGAATATTTCGGAATAGTTCCCCATCTCCAGTTCATGACGTGTTACAGTTGAATCCGACGCGAACAACTATATACACTATGATTCAGTCGCTGAAGGCATACTAATATACACCGTTTTTTGTATAACTAGCATAGGGTGAATTTAATATACAAAACACCAAAATAAAAACACCTGAGATGCATTTTGATGTGCGAGCCCACGACCACTTTTCCCCATTTTGAGTAGTTTGGTGAGGGGGTCTATTACATATCCCTAAATATTTGCTGAAGTTCTTGACATTGCGTGGTATAGTTATAGCGTGTTTAGACTGAAGTTTCCCAGGTTCATTATCAATGCCTTCTCAATGTAGCATCTGTCCCGAATACAGATGTTAAATTTCAGAAATTTAATTCTGAAGAAATTTCTAAAATATATGTTATTTAAAAATTTTAATTGGTTTACTTTAGGGACTGTAGCTAATCAGGAAGGTGATAACAAGAAGGAACTTTGTGTCAAATGCAGGCAAGTAGAAGCAGGTTTTGATACAGCAGTCGCAAAAACATTGGGGCCATGTCACCATAGAATGTGCTTTTTATGTTATAATGAATGCCGTGAAAAAAATAAAAGACAATGTCCAAGTTGCAATTATGTTTTAGATGATTGGAAAAAACAATTATGATAATAAAAATAATTAAATAA